>NC_133750.1:1989967-2117467 GCF_048934315.1 Petromyzon marinus
GGTGGGTGGGTGGGTGAGTGGGTGGGTGAGTGGGTGAGAGAGTGGGTGGGTGAGGGGTGGGTGGGGTGGGTGGTGGGTGGGGTGAGTGGGTGGGTGAGTGGGTGGGTGAGTGGGTGGAGTGAGTTGGTGAATGAGTGGGTGGGTGGGTGAGTGAGTGAGTGGGTGGGTGAGTGGGTGAGTGAGTTGGTGAATGGGTGGGTGGGTGAGTGGATGGGTGAGTGGGTGAGTGAGTTGGTGAATGAGTGGGTGGGTGGGTGGGTGAGTGAGTGAGTGGGTGGGTGAGTGAGTGAGTGGGTGGGTGGGTGAGTGGGTGGGTGGGTGAGAGAGTGAGTGAGTGAGTGGGTGGGTGGGTGAGTGGGTGGGTGAGTGAGTGAGTGGGTGGGTGAGTGGGTGAGTGAGTGGGTGGGTGAGTGGGTGGGTGAGTGAGTGGGTGGGTGAGTGGGTGGGTGAGTGAGTGAGTGGGTGAGTGAGTGAGTGGGTGAGAGAGTGGGTGGGTGGGTGAGAGAGTGGGTGAGTGGGTGGGTGAGTGAGTGGGTGGGTGAGAGAGTGAGTGAGTGAGTGGGTGGGTGAGAGAGTGGGTGAGTGAGTGGGTGGGTGAGAGAGTGTGGTGAGTGGGTGGGTGAGTGAGTGGGTGGGTGAGAGAGTGGCTGAGTGGGTGGGTGAGTGAGTGGGTGGGTGAGAGCGTGGGTGGGTGAGTGAGTTGGTGAGTGAGTGGGTGGGTGAGTGAGTGAGTGGGTGAGTGAGTTGGGTGAATGGGTGGGTGGGTGAGTGGATGGGTGAGTGGGTGAGTGAGTGGGTGGGTGAGAGAGTGGGTGAGTGAGTGGGTGAGTGAGTGGGTGGGTGAGAGAGTGGCTGAGTGGGTGGGTGAGTGAGTGAGTGGGTGGGTGAGTGGGGTGGGTGAGTGAGTGGGGTGGGTGAGTGGGTGGGTGAGTGAGTGAGTGGGTGGGTGAGTGGGTGGTGGGTGAGTGAGTGAGTGGGTGGGTGAGTGGGTGGGTGAGTGAGTGGGTGGGTGAGTGGGTGGGTGAGTGAGTGAGTGGGTGGGTGAGTGGGTGAGTGAGTGGGTGGGTGAGTGAGTGGGTGGGTGAGTGGGTGGGTGAGTGAGTGAGTGGGTGAGTGAGTGAGTGGGTGAGAGAGTGGGTGAGTGGGTGGGTGGGTGAGAGAGTGGGTGAGTGGGTGGGTGAGTGAGTGGGTGGGTGAGAGAGTGGGTGAGTGAGAGAGTGGGTGAGTGAGTGGGTGGGTGAGAGAGTGGGTGGGTGAGTGAGTTGGTGAGTGAGTGAGTGGGTGGGTGAGTGAGTGAGTGGGTGAGTGAGTGGGTGAGTGAGTTGGTGAATGGGTGGGTGGGTGAGTGGATGGGTGAGTGGGTGAGTGAGTGAGTGGGTGAGTGAGTGGGGGTGAGTGAGTTGGTGAATGAGTGGGTGGGTGGGTGGGTGGAGTGAGTGAGTGGGTGGGTGAGTGAGTGAGTGGGTGGGTGGGGTGAGTGGGTGGGTGAGTGAGTGAGTGGGTGGGTGAGTGGGTGAGTGAGTGGGTGGGTGAGTGGGTGGGTGAGTGAGTGGGTGGGTGAGGGGTGGTGAGTGAGTGAGTGAGTGGGTGAGAGAGTGGGTGAGTGGGTGGGTGGGTGAGAGAGTGGGTGAGTGGGTGGGTGAGTGAGTGGGTGGGTGAGAGAGTGAGTGAGTGAGTGGGTGGGTGAGAGAGTGGGTGAGTGAGTGGGTGGGTGAGAGAGTGGGTGAGTGGGTGGGTGGGTGAGAGAGTGGCTGAGTGGGTGGGTGAGTGAGTGGGTGGGTGAGAGAGTGAGTGAGTGAGTGGGTGGGTGGGTGAGTGGGTGGGTGAGTGAGTGAGTGGGTGGGTGAGTGGGTGAGTGAGTGGGTGGGTGAGTGGGTGGGTGAGTGAGTGGGTGGGTGAGTGGGTGGGTGAGTGAGTGAGTGGGTGAGTGAGTGAGTGGGTGAGAGAGTGGGTGGGTGGGTGAGGATGTGGGTGGGGGTGAGTGAGTGGGTGGGTGAGAGAGTGAGTGAGTGAGTGGGTGGGTGAGAGAGTGGGTGAGTGAGTGGGTGGGTGAGAGAGTGGGTGAGTGGGTGGGTGAGTGAGTGGGTGGGTGAGAGAGTGGCTGAGTGGGTGGGTGAGTGAGTGGGTGGGTGAGAGCGTGGGTGGGTGAGTGAGTTGGTGAGTGAGTGGGTGGGTGAGTGAGTGAGTGGGTGAGTGAGTTGGTGAATGGGTGGGTGGGTGAGTGGATGGGTGAGTGGGTGAGTGAGTGGGTGGGTGAGAGAGTGGGTGAGTGGAGTGGGTGAGTGAGTGGGGTGGGTGAGAGAGTGGCTGAGTGGGTGGGTGAGTGAGTGAGTGGGTGGGTGAGTGGGTGGGTGAGTGAGTGGGTGGGTGAGTGGGTGGGTGAGTGAGTGAGTGGGTGGGTGAGTGGGTGGGTGGGTGAGTGAGTGAGTGGGTGGGTGAGTGGGTGGGTGAGTGAGTGGGTGGGTGAGTGGGTGGGTGAGTGAGTGAGTGGGTGGGTGAGTGGGTGAGTGAGTGGGTGGGTGAGTGGGTGGGTGAGTGAGTGGGTGGGTGAGTGGGTGGGTGAGTGAGTGAGTGGGTGAGTGAGTGAGTGGGTGAGAGAGTGGGTGAGTGGGTGGGTGGGTGAGAGAGTGGGTGAGTGGGTGGGTGAGTGAGTGGGTGGGTGAGAGAGTGGGTGAGTGAGTGGGTGGGTGAGAGAGTGGGTGGGTGAGTGAGTTGGTGAGTGAGTGAGTGGGTGGGTGAGTGAGTGAGTGGGTGAGTGAGTGGGTGAGTGAGTTGGTGAATGGGTGGGTGGGTGAGTGGATGGGTGAGTGGGTGAGTGAGTGAGTGGGTGAGTGAGTGGGTGAGTGAGTTGGTGAATGAGTGGGTGGGTGGGTGGGTGAGTGAGTGAGTGGGTGGGTGAGTGAGTGAGTGGGTGGGTGGGTGAGTGGGTGGGTGGGTGAGAGAGTGGGTGAGTGGGTGGGTGAGTGAGTGGGTGGGTGAGAGAGTGAGTGAGTGAGTGGGTGGGTGGGTGAGTGGGTGGGTGAGTGAGTGAGTGGGTGGGTGAGTGGGTGAGTGAGTGGGTGGGTGAGTGGGTGGGTGAGTGAGTGGGTGGGTGAGTGGGTGGGTGAGTGAGTGAGTGGGTGAGTGAGTGAGTGGGTGAGAGAGTGGGTGAGTGGGTGGGTGGGTGAGAGAGTGGGTGAGTGGGTGGGTGAGTGAGTGGGTGGGTGAGAGAGTGAGTGAGTGAGTGGGTGGGTGAGAGAGTGGGTGAGTGAGTGGGTGGGTGAGAGAGTGGGGTGAGTGGGTGGGTGAGTGAGTGGGGTGGGTGAGAGAGTGGCTGAGTGGGTGGGTGAGTGAGTGGGTGGGTGAGAGCGTGGGTGGGTGAGTGAGTTGGTGAGTGAGTGGGTGGGTGAGTGAGTGAGTGGGTGGGTGAGTGAGTGGGTGAGTGAGTTGGTGAATGGGTGGGTGGGTGAGTGGATGGGTGAGTGGGTGAGTGAGTGGGTGGGTGAGAGAGTGGGTGAGTGAGTGGGTGAGTGAGTGGGTGTGTGGAGAGAGTGGCTGAGTGGGTGGGTGAGTGAGTGAGTGGGTGGGTGAGTGGGTGGGTGAGTGAGTGGGTGGGTGAGTGGGTGGGTGAGTGAGTGAGTGGGTGGGTGAGTGGGTGGGTGGGTGGGTGAGTGAGTGAGTGGTGGGTGAGTGGGTGGGTGAGTGAGTGGGTGGGTGAGTGGGTGGGTGAGTGAGTGAGTGGGTGGGTGAGTGGGTGAGTGAGTGGGTGGGTGAGTGGGTGGGTGAGTGAGTGGGTGGGTGAGTGGGTGGGTGAGTGAGTGAGTGGGTGAGTGAGTGAGTGGGTGAGATAGTGGGGAGTGGGTGGGTGGGTGAGAGAGTGGGTGAGTGGGTGGGTGAGTGAGTGGGTGGGTGAGAGAGTGGGTGAGTGAGTGGGTGGGTGAGAGAGTGGGTGGGTGAGTGAGTTGGTGAGTGAGTGGAGTGGGTGGGTGAGTGAGTGGGTGAGTGAGTGGGTGAGTGAGTTGGTGAATGGGTGGGTGGGTGAGTGGATGGGTGAGTGGGTGAGTGAGTGAGTGGGTGAGTGAGTGGGTGAGTGAGTTGGTGAATGAATGGGTGGGTGGGTGGGTGAGTGAGTGAGTGGGTGGGTGGGTGGTGAGAGAGTGGGGTGAGTGAGTGAGTGGGTGGGTGAGTGGGTGGGTGAGTGAGTGAGTGGGTGAGTGAGTGAGTGGGTGAGAGTGGGTGAGTGGGTGGGTGGGTGGTGAGAGAGTGGGTGAGTGGGTGGGTGAGTGAGTGGGTGGGTGAGAGAGTGAGTGAGTGAGTGGGTGGGTGAGAGAGTGGGTGAGTGAGTGGGTGGGTGAGAGAGTGGGTGAGTGGGTGGGTGAGTGAGTGGGTGGGTGAGAGAGTGGCTGAGTGGGTGGGTGAGTGAGTGGGTGGGTGAGAGCGTGGGTGGGTGAGTGAGTTGGTGAGTGAGTGGGTGGGTGAGTGAGTGAGTGGGTGGGTGAGTGAGTGGGTGAGTGGAGTTGGTGAATGGGTGGGTGGGTGAGTGGATGGGTGAGTGGGTGAGTGAGTGGGTGGGTGAGAGAGTGGGTGAGTGAGTGGGTGAGTGAGTGGGTGGGTGAGAGAGTGGCTGAGTGGGTGGGTGAGTGAGTGAGTGGGTGGGTGAGTGGGTGGGTGAGTGAGTGGGTGGGTGAGTGGGTGAGTGAGTGAGTGGGTGGGTGAGTGGGTGGGTGGGTGGGTGAGTGAGTGGGTGGGTGAGTGGGTGGGTGAGTGAGTGGGTGGGTGAGTGGGTGGGTGAGTGAGTGGGGTGGGTGAGTGGGTGGGTGAGTGGGTGGGTGAGTGAGTGAGTGGGTGGGTGAGTGGGTGAGTGAGTGGGTGGGGTGGGTGGGTGAGTGAGTGTGTGGGTGAGTGGGTGGGTGAGTGAGTGAGTGGGTGAGTGAGTGAGTGGGTGAGAGAGTGGGTGAGTGGGTGGGTGGGTGAGAGAGTGGGTGAGTGGGTGGGTGAGGTGATGGTGGGGAGAGAGTGAGTGAGTGAGTGGGTGGGTGAGAGAGTGGGTGAGTGAGTGGGTGGGTGAGAGAGTGGGTGAGTGGGTGGGTGAGTGAGTGGGTGGGTGAGAGAGTGGCTGAGTGGGTGGGTGAGTGAGTGGGTGGGTGAGTGAGGTGGGTGGGTGAGTGAGTGAGTGGGTGGGTGAGTGAGTGGGTGAGTGAGTTGGTGAATGGGTGGGTGGGTGAGTGGATGGGTGAGTGGGTGAGGAGTGAGTGGGTGAGTGAGTGGGTGAGTGAGTTGGTGAATGAGTGGGTGGGTGGGTGAGTGAGTGAGTGGGTGGGTGAGTGAGTGAGTGAGTGGGTGGGTGAGTGGGTGGGTGAGTGAGTGGATGGGTGAGAGAGTGGGTGGGTGAGTGAGTTGGTGAGTGAGTGAGTGGGTGGGTGAGTGGGTGGGTGAGTGGGTGGGTGAGTGAGTGGATGGATGGATGAGGGAGTGGGTGGGTGAGTGGGTGAGTGAGTGGATGGATGAGGGGGTGGGTGAGTGGGTGGGTGAGTGAGTGGGTGAGTGAGTTGGTGAATGAGTGGGTGGGTGAGTGAGTGGGTGGGTGAGTGAGTGGGTGGGTGGGTGAGTGAGTGGGTGAGTGAGTTGGTGATTGAGTGGGTGGGTGGGTGAGTGAGTGGGTGGGTGAGTGGGTGGGTGGGTGGGTGAGAGAGTGGATGGGTGAGAGAGTGGGTGAGTGGGTGGGTGAGAGAGTGGGTGAGAGAGTGGGTGAGTGAGTGGGTGGGTGAGTGATTGAGTGGGTGAGTGAGTGGGTGAGTGAGTTGGTGAATGAGTGGGTGGGTGAGTCAGTGGGTGGGTGAGAGAGTGGGTGGGTGAGTGAGTTGGTGAGTGAGTGGGTGGGCGAGTGGGTGGGTGAGTGAATGGACGGATGAGGGAGTGGGTGGGTGAGTGAGTGGGTGGGTGAGTGAGTGGGTGAGTGAGTTGGTGAATGAGTGGGTGGGTGGGTGAGTGAGTGAGTGGGTGGGTGAGTGAGTGAGTGGATGGGTGAGTGGGTGAGTGGGTGAGTGGGTGAGTGAGTGGGTGAGTCTGATGGTGAATGACTGGGTGAGTGACTGGGTGGGTGAGTGGGTGGGTGAGAGAGTGGGTGGGTGAGTGAGTGAGTTGGTGAGTGGGTGAGTGAGTGGGTGAGTGAGTGAGTGGGTGAGTGATTAGGTGGGTGAGTGGGTGGGTGAGTGAGTGGGTGGGTGATTGAGTGATTTCAATGGGTGGGTGGGTGAGTGTATAGTGTAGTGTGTTGTGTCATGTATAGTGTAGTCTATCGTGTAGTGTATAGTGTAGTGTAGTCATAGCCAGGTCGCGTACTCTCATTGGGGGCAAGCGGCACGCTGGAGACCTGCACCTCACACAGCTGCATGTACGTGTACGTATTCACGTGCTGCACGAAGTGCACGTAGCTCGCCACGGCGCCGCTGCACACGAATGTCCCCACCGTCACCACCTTGGCGATGCTCAGATTTTGGCAGCTGTGATGCACAACAACAAAACAACAACACACACAACAACTGGCATTCGTTACTAAGTGTCGGCCACGTGCAACAGCGTGAGCACAGTCACTCATCCAGTCACCCACTCACCCCCCACCCACCTCTCACCCCCTCACCCACCCACACTCACCCACCCACTCACCCAGCCACTCACCCACCCACTCACTCAGCCACTCACCCAGCTACTCACCCAGCCACTCAACCAGCCACTCACCCACCCACTCACCCAGCCACTCACCCAGCCACTCACCCAGCCACTCAACCAGCCACTCACCCCCCACCCACCCCTCACCCACCCACACTCACCCAGCCACTCACCCAGCCACTCACCCAGCCACTAAACCAGTCACTCACCCAGCCACTCACCCAGCCACTCACCCAGCCACTCACCCAGCCACTCAACCAGCCACTCACCCAGCCACTCACCCAGCCACTCACCCAGCCACTCAACCAGCCACTCAACCAGCCACTCACCCAGCCACTCACACAGTCACACAGTCACTCAACAACAACAGCAATTCACCACAAAGTGGCGGTGACGTCACCACGGCGCTCGTGCCAGGCGAGGTGCACGTTGAGGCCACGTGACGTTTCGAACTCCCACTGGCACGAGGCCACGGGACAGACCCTGCAGGTGCCACGGGTCGACTGACTGAGACGACTGGCTGGTGTACCACCTGTGCCCCCTACTGTACCAACTTGCTGTGTTTTAGCCACCCGGCGCTTCGCTCGTTGTTGTGAGCGTCGCTCCTCCACCCTCCGTTGTTGTTGGAGGGCGACTGCCTCCAACTGCCCAGTAGCGTCCTTCACGAGCCTCCTCCACAGAGGCCGATCTTGACACCGCTGGTACAAGTCATCGGCAAGTCCACTCAGCTCCACATCTTCTTGTACCACATCACTCCATCTCCTCTCTAGCCCATGCCGCGCCCGTCTATCCCCCTCTATCCGGCCAAACAAAAGCTGTTTAGGCATGCAGTGCCTGGGCATGCGAGCCAACGCAGCCTTGCCTGTCGGAGGAACTCGCCAATGGGACTTTGTCCAGATTTTTCGAGGATTTGTGAGCTTACATAATCCAGCATGATTAAACCCAGGATGGATCGTAGGCAGGCCAGCCTCAATGTTTCTAACCGGCGAAAATGTTCCATTAGAGGGGTCCACATTTCGTAAGTGTAGAGAGGTGAGGGCATGACTGTGGCCAAGAAGACCTGAAGCTTCGTGTGGAGTGACAGACCAGGTAGCTTCGACACAGCGTTATGCAACTGAATATAATGCTGCTCGACTGATTCGAAGTGGGACCTCTGCTGTCCAACCGGAGCCGGTCATGAGCACACTGCCCAGGTATGGGAAACTCTCCACTCTCTTCACAACTGGCCCATCACAAATTCAGAGTTATAGGAGTTGAGTGTCCGATGGTACAAAATACCCAAGCAGGTCCTTAGTTTTGGTAGGGCTGATGGTAAGGCCCCACTTCTTAGTGGCATGCTCCAAGTTCAGCAGCAGCGCCTCTAACTCCTCCTCTGAGTGAGCAGCAATCACCAGATCATCGGCATACATTACATTGTTGAGCAATCGGGAGCCATCCCTGGCGCGCACCCGGGCATCGATCAGTCTCCCGTTGTATTTGTACCAGATGGAAATGCCTCCAGGACAGCCATCGAAGGCTTCATGAACTACGTGGACGAAAAAAATGTTAATTAATGTGGGAACCAGAGGACATCCCTGTCGCACCCCAAGGTGAACAGGGAACGGCTCCGACTCCTGGCCACGTAGCTTTACCCGGGCTCGCTCATGATCATGAAGGCCTTTAATTATTGTGAGCAGAGTGTCAGGAACTCTGAAAGCACGGAGAACAACCCAGAGCCCAGGCCTACTGATGGTATCATAGACATTGACCAGGTCAATAAAGCAGAGATGTCGGTCCCGTTGGAATTCCGTAAACCTCTGCCATAGCAAATGGACGGAGATTATGGCATCTGTGCAAGACCGCTCTTGGCTGAAACCGCATTGGGGCTCAGCAAGCCTGTCCTCAGCGTGCCTGGCAAGACAATGTTGAATAATCCTTGCCACGACCTTACCGGCACACTGAGGAGTGAGATGCCCCAGTAGTCGTTACAGTCTGTGCGGGCCCCCTTCTCAATAAAGGGGAGCACCAGGGCATCCTTCCATTACTGCAGAACCCATCCAGTGGTCCAGACTTATTATGATGTCATGTAGGGCAGTCTGTGCACAAACGTAACCCTCCCTCAGCATTTTGCTTGGGAGATCATCTCTACCTGGCGCTTTTCCTGGTCTCAAACTCCAGATCGCCTTCAGTACTTCCTCAAGAGACGGCACCTCAACCAACCACTCACAGGGGAGTGACTTCAATATTTGAGGCACCGCAGCCTCAGCAGGATCATCCCCACTTGGCCCCATGATGTTTTCCAGGCTGATAAATTTCCCCTCCCCCAAGACCTCACAGAAATGCTCAGCAAATCTGCAAACCTGTTCCTGGGGGTCGGAGATTGGATCACCGTTCTTTCCCCTAATGATGGTAATAGGTGCGGTGCTGCAGGTTACTTTTTTGATGGAGTTAAATAGAGATTTGTGATTGCGGGCCACTGAGGCAGACTCCATCTCCTCAGCAAACCGCGTCCACCACCCATCCTTGTAGTGCCTCACGGCTCTCCGAACCTCCGAGTGAAGGCT
Source organism: Petromyzon marinus (assembly GCF_048934315.1). Lineage (NCBI taxonomy): Eukaryota > Metazoa > Chordata > Hyperoartia > Petromyzontiformes > Petromyzontidae > Petromyzon > Petromyzon marinus. The sequence continues at coordinate 1,999,159 of NC_133750.1, forward strand.
GTGGTAAGCCTCATTCTCTGACGTGGGATGCTGTAGACGATGAGAGTGGATCTGTCGCTTTTTCTCAGCCAGACTGAACACCTCCTCGGTCAGCCAGGATCTCTGGGGAGGGTTGGACTGTGCATCCAAAGCATTCAATGCAGCTGCATGAGCCACAGTCATAATCCTCACCTATTTCCTCTCAGCATCACGAGGAGTGAAGACGATGCCAACACCAGCTGCATGCGATGATGAAATTCTCGCTTGCAACTTTCATCAGCTAGCTGAGACCAGGCCACTGTGGGTTTGAATGGAGTCCTGGGTGTACACCCACCACCGGAGTGGAAGAATAGCAGACGCATCTTACAGATGACAAGTCGATGGTCAGAGGGCAGATCAGCTCTATGGTAGGTTCTGGTTTCAAGGACATGGGCCCGCATCCGCTGTTCCGTCACTATGTAGTTCAGCAGATGTTCTTCCTTGGATCCAGGATGCATCCATGATGTTGTTTGGATGCGCCGATGCTGGAACAGCTTGTTGGTAATTACAAGCCCATGGACTGCACAAAAATCTATCAGCCTCCTACCGTTGTTATTGAGCTGATCTGGCCCATGCCTTACAATCATTCAAGACCAGGTGCCAGCATCATGGCCAACTCGGGCATTGAAGTCACCCAACATGATGACTCTATCCCGAGGGGCCACTTTAGCCAGCACCTGTGACAGGAGGTCACAGAAGGCATTTAATCGGCCTTGCCTGCATCCCTCCACTGATATTCGTCTTCAGCAGGGGCATAAAGAACCACCACTACCACTCCTCTCCTCCCGTTGATGGGAAGGCGAGCCCAAAATGGCCTTGGGCTTCCAGCTTCCCACACCTCCCCGCCACGCTCCCAAGCCCCCTTAATTATTTTGTTCAGAAGAAGAGCCACTCCCTGTTGTTTGGCAGTCTGCTGCCCCGAGTAGAGGACTGTCCACCCCTCATGGTGACTGGAGCCAGAGCCAGTCCACCGGACCTCCTGAACGCCGCAGAGATCCAGGCGGTACCAGTCCAGCTCCCGACAGAGGAGTGGGCAGCCTCTCCTCCGCAGCGAGCGTTCGAACATTCCACGTGGCCACTCGCGATGGCTTTGTGCCATTTCTGGAGGAGCCCCGAGGTTAAGGATTCAGTCTCCTGACTCCACCAAATGGGGTTTGGGCAGGAGACGCCATGGACGCCTGTCCCCCCGGGGCCTCCGGCACAAGATTAGTTAAAATGTATTTCCACGTAGTTTAGTGTTAGTTAGGTTGAAGGTGGAGGGGTTACCAGCCCCTCGCACCCATCCAGAGCCCCCATTTGGCCGCTGTGGTGGCTACAAGCGCCGTGAGGGAGGATGGCCGATTGGAATCTGCCTTCCCCCCCCCCATGGCACTGCTCACCACAGTGTTACATTCACGCACTCACCCACTCACCCACATCACCCACATCACCCACCAAACCTCCCTCCCCCCCCCCCCCCACCCTGGGAAACCCCAACTCACAATTGGTTCTGGGGCGAATCGGCGTCGCTCGAGTTGCCCAAGAAGAGTCGCGCCGTGTCCATGAACGGGAACGGGCTGAATATGCCGAAGGTCACCGTGACCGCGTGCACGGCGACGGCGCGTGCCAGGTGCAGACTCCACCACGAGTCGAGCGCCAGGTTCGTGCTGCTGCAGTAGTAGCCGTACATTTGCGTGTCGCCGTCCACGGCCATGCTGGCGGAGCGCCACGGCGCGTAGGTGCTGGACTGGGTCGCGGTGCCACCCAGCGCTTCGTTGTGGCCTGGGGTGGGTGGTGAGTGGGGGGTGAGTGAGTGGGTGGGGAGAGACGGGGGGTCAGAAACTCACCCACCCACGCACCCACCAACCCACTCATCCACTCACCCACCCACTCACCCACCCAACCACTCACTCACCCACTCACCCACCCACTCACCTACTCACCCACCAACTCACCCACCCAACCACTCACTCACCCACTCACCCACCCACCCACTCACTCACCCACCCACCCACCCCTGCTGTACTCACGGATTGTGGTGTATGACTCTGATCCGGGAGCCTGGTAGAGCGTTGCCCAGATCAGCATCAGCAGCCTCCACAGAGTCTCCCTGTGAAGGGAATAACACACACAGATACACACAGATACATACACACAGATATACACACACAGATACACACACGCAGATACACACACAGATACAACAACAACCGCCATTCGCCACTAAGTGGCGGTGACGTCACCACGACGCTTGTGCCAGGCCATGTGCACCTTGAGGCCACGTGAAGTGTCGAACGCCCGCTGGCAGGAGGTCACGGGGCAGACCCAAGTACCACGGGTTGACTGACTGAGATGACTGGCTGATGCACCACCTGTGCCCCCTACTGTGCCAACCTGCTGTGCTTTAGCCACCCGGCGCTCCGCTCGTTGTTGTGAGCGTCGCTCCTCCGCCCTCCGTTGTTGTTGGAGGGCGACTGCCTCCAACTGCCCAGTAGCATCCTTCACGAGCCTCCTCCACAGAGGCCGATCTTGACACTGCTGATACCAGTCCTCGGCAAGTCCACTCAGCTCCACGTCCTCCTGTACCACATCACTCCATCTCTTCTCTAGCCCGTGCCATGCCCGTTTAGCCCCCTCGATCTGGCCGAACAAAAGCTGTTTCGGCATGCGGTGGCTGGACATGCGGGCTACATGACCCAGCCAACGCAGCCTTGCCTGCCGGAGGAGCTCACCGATGGCATCTTGCCCAGATCTTTCCAGGATTTGTGAGCTCCTCACACAATCCAGCCTGGTTAAACCCAGGATGGATCGTAGGCAGGCTAGCCTAAATGTTTCTAACCGGCGAAGATGTTCCATTAGGGGGGTCCATGTTTCGCAAGCATAGAGAAGGGAGGGAATGACCGTGGCCGAGAAGACCTGAAGCTTAGTGCGGAGCGACAGACCAGGTAGCTTCCACACAGCGTTACGCAACCGATGAAAAGATATTGCCGCTCGACTGATTCGGAGTGAGACCTCTGCTGTTAAACTGGAGCCGGTCATAAGCACACTGCCTAGGTATGGGAAACTCTCCACTCTCTCCACAACTGCCCCATCACCGATTGGGAGTTGTAGGAGTTGAGTTTCCAATGGTACAAAATACCCAAGCAGGTCCTTAGTTTTGGTGGAGCTGATGGTAAGGCCCCATCTCTTAGTGGCACGCTCCAGTCTCAGCAGCAGCGTCTCCAACTCCTCCTCTGAATGAGCAGCTATTACCAAATCATTGGCATACATAACGTGGTTGAGCAACAGGGAGCCATCCCTCGATCAGCCTCCCATTATATCTACCAAATGGAGATTCCCCCGGTACAGCTATTGAAGGCTTCACAAACTACGTGGTGAAAATTGATGTTAAATAATGTGGGAGCCAGAGGACATCCCTGTCGCACCCCAAGGTGTACAGGGAATGGCTCTGACTCCTGGCCACGTAGTTTTACCTGGGCCCGCTCACTATCATGAAGGTCCTTAATGATGGTGAGCAGAGGGTCAGGGACTCCAAAAGCACGACGAACAACGCAGAGTCCAGGCCTACTGATGGTATCATAGGCCTTGACCAGGTCAATAAAGCATAGATGTAGGTCTTGCTGGAATTCCCCACACCTCTGCTGTAGCAGATGGACAGAAAATATGACATCTGTGCAGGGCCGCCCTTTCCTGAAACCGCATTGGGGCTCTGCAAGCCTCTCCTCAGCGTGCCTGGCAAGGCGATGTTGAATAATCCTTGCCAGAACCTTTCCCGGCACACTGAGGAGTGAGATGCCCCTGTAGTTGTTACAGTTTGTGCGGTCCCCCTTTTTTAAAGAGGGGGACCATCAGGGCATCATTCCAATCCTGCGGAACCCGTCCAGTGGTCCAGACTGTTGTTATTATGTCAGATAGGGCAGTCTGTGCACAAACGCCACCCTCCCTCAGCATTTTGCTTTGGAGATTATCGCTGCCCGGTGCCTTTCCTGGTCTCAGACTCCGGATCGCCTTCAGCACTTCCTCAACAGATGGCACCTCAGCCAGCCACTCACAGGGGGTGACTTCTTCCAATAATTGAGGCACCGCAGCCTCAGCAGAGTCATCCCCACTTTATGCCACGATGTTTTCCTGGCTGAAGGATTTCCCCTCACCCAGGACCTCACAGAAATGCTCAGCAAATCTGCAAACCTGTTCCTGGGGGTCGGAGATTGGATCACCGTTTTTCCCCCTAATGATGGTAATAGGTGCGGCGCTGCAGGTTACTATTTTGATGGAGTTAAATAGAGATTTGTGATTGCGGGCCACTGAGGCAGACTCCATCTCCTCAGCAACTCGCGACCACCACCCATCCTTGCAGCGCCTCATGGCTCTCCGAACCTCCGAGCGAAGGCTGCGGTAAGCCTCCTCATTCTCTGATGTGGGATTCTGTAGCCGATGACAGTGGGCCTGTCGGTTTTTCTCAACCATCCTGAACACCTCCTCTGTCAGCCAGGGTCTCTGGGGAGGTCTGGACCGCGTACCCAAAGCAGCCATTGCCGCTGCATGAGTCACAGTCCTAAACCTCGCCCATTTACCCTCGACATCAGGAGGAGTGTGGGACGATGCCAATCCCAGCCGCAAGCGATGATGAAATTCTCGCTTGCAACTTTCATCAGATAACTGAGACCAGGCGACTTTAGGTTGGAATGGGGTCCTGGGTGTACACCCACCACCGGAGTGGAAGAATGGCAGGCACATCCTACAGATGACTAGTCGATGGTCAGAGGGCAGATCACCTCCACAGTAGGTCCTGGTGTCAAGGACATGGGCTCGCATCCACTGGTCCGTCACTATGTAGTCCAGCAGATGTTCTTGCTTGGACCCGGCATGCATCCATGATGTTGTGTGGATGCGCCGATGCCGGAACAGCGTGTTGGTATTTTTTGTTGGAGAGGTGATTTAATTTGGAAATCAAATTGTCCCTACATTTGGTCGACATAGTGGCAGCCGAAGAGGTAGTCATATTGTCTACATGTAGACAATCCAACAAAAAAGCGGATCCACACACCGAAAAGATAGACGTTAACAAAGTCGTAATTAATCGCAGTAACAGTTCCATTTCTGATGGCCTGAAATCCGTTTTAGCTAAAGGCCTAAACTATGCTGTCACACCTAGACACATACCGGTTAATGATATAATTGCCCAAGTAGACGTTGCACTCAAGGGCTTGAGTCACATCTCTGCAGACGTAGCAAGATCTGAAATCGCTGCAACCCTCAAAAACGCTAAGTTGCCACCTAGCAACATCAGCAAAGATGAACGCTTTGAATTATCCCAATTAAAAAAGAGAGATGATATTGTCGTCCTCTCAGCCGACAAGGGCAATGCCACTGTCATCATGGACAAAACAGAATATAACAACAAAATTCAAGAACTAATCAACAACGGCAGCTATACAAAACTAAAAAGAGATCCCACCAACAGCCTGGTTACCAAAACGAACGAAATAATCTCTGATTCAACAGCATTAATTGATCAGACAAAACAGTTCTCGTTGAAACCCTCTGCTGCCAGACCTCCGAGATTATATGGCCTTCCAAAGATACACAAAGAAGATACACCCCTTCGTCCCATCGTCTCTACTATCAACTCCCCCACCTATAAACTGGCACGTTTTCTTGCTGATATACTGCGACCTTTCACTGGAAAAAACACCTCTGCAGTACTAAATTCTACTCACCTAGTATTGACAATCAAAGGCATTTCCCTGTCCCCAGACGACCTACTTGTCAGTTTTGATGTGGTGTCCTTGTTCACCAAAGTTCCGGTACCTGACACCATCGCTATCATTGAAGACCTGGTCCATCAAGGACTACATACTGATGTACCCCCCTGGTGAGACACTGCTTAACCAACACATACTTCGCCTGGAACGGAACTTTCTATAAACAAACTGAGGGCACCCCAATGGGCTCCCCCTTATCTCCGGTTGTAGCCAACGTATTCATGGAAAAATTTGAAACTGACGCCATCCAGACTGCCACTCTACGCCCGACCTTATGGAAGAGGTACGTGGATGACACTTTTGTCATCTGGCCACATGGCCAGCCTGCTCTAGACCAATTCCGTGACCACATCAATCCATACACCCAGCCATCAGATTTACCATGGAGGTCTAAAAAGATGTCAAGCTACCCTTTTTGGATGTCTTAATTAAAAGGAGACCTGATGGCTCAATGAGCCACTCTGTTTATAGAAAAGCTACCCATACAGATGTTTACTTGAAACCGGATTCCCACCACCATCCATCCCAGAAGAACTCCCTCATCAAGACTCTATACCATAGAGCTCAATGCATTTCCGACCAGGAACACATTACCAGTGAACTCAAACACGTACACCAGGCTCTCAGAGCTAATGGTTCCTCCAACTACACAATCCGCAAAGCCATCACTCCAGTCATGAAGAAGGATCCTCTTGAGGAGCCACTCAAAACCATCACCTTACCCTACATTGCAGGGGTTACTAAAAAGATCTCCAAAATCCTGAATAAACACAAGATCCAGGTCCGATTCAACACAGTACATAAAATCCGTGATCTGGTTCCATCTGTAAAAGATGCTGTTCCAGACATACAGTACTCGGGCGTTTACAAACTAAAGTGCCTCTGTGGTAGCAACTACATTGGGGAAACCAAAAGACATATCTCGGACCGCATCCGTGAACATAAAGCAGACTTGACACACGGGAGGACGAACTCTTCTGCCGTGGCAGATCATTGTTATAATTCAGTGGGTTCACATGACATTGACTTCTCCAAGACGGAGGTTCTTTGCAAGCCAACCGGCTACCATGAGAGATTCGTTCATGAAGCCATCAACAAATACAAACACGGAGACAATTTCAACCGAGAGGATGGATTCTGGCTTAGTAACCATTGGAAAGATGTTTTAAACCATTTCGGTTCTTAATTAATTGTATTTTGCGGTGACCGTCAGACCGCAGCTCTTTCGCTGGCATTGTGACTGTTTCTCCCTCCCCCCTCCTCCCTTCCGAGTATGGATTGACCAGTCTGCCTGAATGTCGCTGTCCTTGGTGCTGATTGTTGAGGAGATGGGAAAAACCGCCATTTTTTCTCTCCTTGGTGCTCTTCTCTCCCTCACACCAACGCTAATCCCCCAGTTACATGCTAATTTATTTGTAAACTCCTCTCCCCCCGTCCCCCGGTCCGAGCTCGTCGTTCGCCGTGGTGCTAATCCCTCACACCAACATCATGCTGATCCCCCAGTTACATGCTAATTTATATGTAAACTCCCCTCCCCCTTCTCCAGTCCCAGCTCGTTCGCTCTCCGTAATGCTAATCTCCCAGTTACATGCTGCTTTGTCAAGGCTCTCTGTTCCTCCCACACAGCTTAAAAGACGCTGCCAAGCTTGACAGGGTTCACTCAAGCGCTGTCTTCTGGACAGTCCTGTTTCTTCACCTGAGGACGGCTACTTGTGTTGTAGCCGAAACGTCGTGAGAATGTTATTGTTTTATTTTATTATTTTATTCTCATTCTACGTGACTTTACCGAAAGAACCAAAGAAAATAAACTACAAAAATAACATGTAACACACACACATGCACAAACACACACAGATACCGACCCTCGAGGACCTGCACACGACAAGGTCTATGAGGCGAGCGAGGAAGATTATGGCCGATTTCTCCCACCCTGGACACTCTCTGTTTCAGCTACTCCCCTCCGGCAGAAGGCTTCGGTCCATCAGGACCAAAACCTCACGCCATAAAAACAGTTTCTTCCCATCTGCTGCTGGCCTGTTAAACAAGGCCAAGGGCTAACACTGTTTTTAACATTTGATCTACATAACGACACGTTGCTGATATTAACTATGTTTCCCTATTTGTATTTTCAAATTATATCTTAAAGCTATTTTATATTCGATATTTATTTAATTTTATATACTTCAGCCCCTTAGTGTTAGACTTTTAACCCTTATTATAGTAAGACTTGTTTAAAACTTATTTAAGATTTTAGATTCCTATATGTTGAATGTATGCACCATCCTGCCAAAGTAAATTCCGTGTCGGTGTGAACTTACATGGCGAATAAAACCCTTTCTGATTCTGATTCTGATACACACACAGACAAAACAAAGTCAACGATCCCCTGTATAGATTTAACAGTGGCGATGTTTACTACACAGCGCTACACCAGGTACTCATTTGAGGCTGAATCGACCTAGGGGAGGCCCAGGACCGGTTCTGATGTTGGCCGTGAGCGGGAATCGAACTCAGGTCGCCGGGTTCTTAGCCCTAACCACTGCACTACCACACACACAGGTATACTACCATACACTACACTACACTATACACTACACTATACAACTACACACTACACTATACACTACAATATACACTACACTATACACTACACTCTACACTACACTATACATGATAATACACTACACACTACACTATACACTATAATACACTACACTATACACTACACTATACACTACTACACACTACACTACTACACACTACATTATACACTACTACACACGACACTATAATACACTACACTATACACTACTACACACTACACTAATAAACACTACGACATACACTATAATACACTATACACTACTAAACACTACACTATACACTACTACACTATACACTACTATACACTACACTATACACTACAACACACTACACTATACACTATAATACACTACACTATAATACACCACACTATACACTACTATACACTACACTATACACAATAATACACTACACTATACACTACTATACACTATACACAATAATACACTACACTGTACACTACAACACACTACACTATACACTAGAATACACTACACTACAACACACTACACCATACACTATAATACACTACACTATACACTACTATACACTATACACAATAATACACTACACTATACACTACAACACACTACACTATACACTATAATACACTACACTATAATACTATAATACTGTATAATACACTACACTATAATACACTACACTATAATACACTACCCTATAATACACTACACTATATACTATAATACTGTATAATACACTACACTATACACTATAATACACTACACTATAATACACTATAATACACTACACTATACACTATAATACACTACACTATATACTATAATACTGTATAATACACTACACTATACACTATAATACACTACACTATACACTATAATACACTATAATACACTACACTATACACTACTATACACTACACTATAGACTGCACGACTGACCACGACACACACACAAACGCCGCGTGCATCATCATTCGGCCTCACATCTGGCGGAAGAGAGAAGACGCCGCTTGTCCAACACCGCCTGTTCCTCCTCGCCGTCTGTCTGTCTGGGATCTGGACACACTCACCGCTGCTGCTCGTACACACACACAGAGAGAGAATTCGAGTTACACTCAGACGCTTCGAGTTACGCACAGATGCACGCACACAGATTGTATAGAGACGCGGCTTTGTGTACAGGAACGGGGTTAGGGTTACACGTTCATTGTATCATTGGTGAGTTATGTTTATGTGTATAGAGAGAGGGGGGTTAAGGTTACTTTGTATATAGAGAGAGGAGTTATGTACATGCCGGGGGTGAGGTTAGGGTTACGTATGCAATATACAGAACACTATACACTACACTACTATATACTACACTACACACTACACTATACACTACTACACACTAAACTACTATACACTACACTACTATACACTACACTACTATACACTACACCACTATATACTCCACTATACACTACACTGCTATACACTATAATACTATACACTACTATACACTACACTACTATACACTACACTACTATAGTTTAACACGTAGGCTTTCGCGACCAATATTATTCATAATAAAGGTTTTTGGGTTAGATCGCGTTATTTATAAATGTCGTAACCCTCCACCACCCGACACGGCCAAACAGTAAAAAATGTGTCACGTTTACAAAGGACAAAGAGTTCACTACTTTAGCCCACCGGTGTGTTGAAGAGTGAATCCACATTTACAGTTTGAGTACGACGTTTCGCTGGTTATTACATCCAGCATCATCGGGCAATTCGCCAGAATGGTAAAGCCCTCTCCACTTGCTCCCGGTCTTAAATAGAGCAGCAGGGTTACGTCATCATTTAACTCATATCAGGTGCAGTGATTTGAGGCGAAGGGGGGGTACTGTAATTATATAATCGATTGGTAATCAGTCAATGGTTATGATTAGTAATATTGGACAAACGAGACGTAACATCAGCATAAGACTAAAAGAACACCAAAGAAATATTAAATTATCTCAAACACAAATGTCGGCAGTGGCAGAACATGCTCGTCACCAAGGACACTCAATTGATTTTGATAACGTTGAAGTGTTGTGTAAAACTAATAATTACTCTTCTTTGGTTCTTTCTGTAAAGTCACGTAGAATGAGAATAAAATAATAAATTGATAAAATAAAATAACACAATAATATTCTCACGACGTTTCGGCCACAACACAAGCGGCCTTCATCAGGTGAAGGGACGAGACTGTCTGGTAGGACAGCGCTGGAGTGAAAGAGCCACGTTCAGATCACGGCCTTTAAGCTGTGTGAGAGGAACAAAGCGCCTTGACAAAGGAATTAGCATATAATTTATGCAAAGACTAATGAGAGAATCCATTGAAATTGAGAGAAATAGAAATCACTTTCATCGCTCTGACAGCTACAAGCTTAGTGTGGCTTGGAAGCGTATTATTAAATAATACATACTACAATTCCTTATAGGGGAAACACATACTAATGAAAGGATTACTAACGAAGCATATAATCACAATAACACATTACAATTACTAATTTAAAACTCATTACTAATCATAAGCATTACTACTATACACTACACTACTATAGACTACACTGCTATACACTACACTATACACTACACTACTATGCACTACACTATACACTACTATACACAATACATTACACTTTATACTACACTATTCACTAAACTACTATACACTACACTACACACTACTATACACTACACTACTATAAACTACACTATACACTACACTACTATAAACTACACTATACACTACTATAAACTACACTATACACTACAATACTATAAACTACACTATACACTACACTACCATAAACTACACTACACACTACACTACTATAAACTACACTATACACTACTATAAACTACACTATACACTACACTACTATAAACTACACTATACCCTACTAACACTACTATACACTACACTACTATAAACTACACTATACACTAAACTACTATACACTACACTATATACTGCACTACTATACACTATACTACTATGAACTACACAACACACTACACTATACTACTATAAACTACACTTTACACTACACACTACTATACACTACACTACTATACACTACACTACTATACACTACACTACTATAAACTACACTACTATACACTACACTACTATAAACTACACTACTATACACTACTATAAACTACACTATACACTACACTACTATAAACTACACTATACACTACACTGCACACTACTATACACTACACTACTATAAACTACACTATACACTACTATACACTACACTACTATAAACTACACTATACACTACACTACTATACACTACACTATACACTACTATACACTACTATACACTACACTACTATACACTACACTATACACTACTAGAAACTACAGTATACATTACACTATACACTACACTACACACTACACTATTATACACTGCACTATACACTACACTACTGTACACTACTATAAACTACACTATACACTACACTATACACTATACTATTATACACTGCACTACTATACACTACACTACTATACACTACACTACTATAAACTACACTATACACTACACTACTATACACTACACTACTATACATTACACTATACACTACACTATACACTACTACACTACTAGAAACTACACTATACACTACACTACTATACACTACACTACTATAAACTACACTATACACTACTATACACTACACTATACACTACTATACACTACACTATACACTACACTACTATAAAATACATTACACTATACACTACACTACACACTACACTACTATACACTACACTATACACTACACTATACTCTACACTATACATTACACTACTATACACTACACTATACACTACACTACACACTACACTACACACTACACTACTATACACTACACTATACACTACACACTACACTACACACTACACTAGTATACACTACACTACACACTACACTACTATACACTACACTATACACTACACTACTATACACTACACTATACACGACACTACACTATAAACTACACTATACACTACACTACTATACACTACACACTACACTACTATACACTACACTACACACTACACTACTATACACTACACTATACACTACACACACACTGGTGCTCTGTCGACACGACGCTAAAACCTCACCGATTGGCGGTGTCGGGTGATGGCTGGCCGGGCTCAATGACGCCAAGTTGACATCTCCGACGCGATCTTACCAGACCCCCACCCCGCCCCCGGCCCTAAATAAACTAACACAACCCCCCCGCTAGGGAATCCCATAACACGGCCCCGGGGAAGGGGGTGGGGGCGAAACGACGCCACGGACAACGACCGCACCCTCTGAGCGGGGAGTTCCTCGTAACCTGAAACCCGTGGCCGCGTGACCCCGGACAAACCTGCGGGTGGGTGTGTGGGTGTGTGTGTGGGTGGGTATGTGGGTGGGTGTGTGGGTGTGTGTGTGTGTGGGTGGGTGGGTGGTGGGTGTGTGGGTGGGTGTGTGGGTGGTTGGGTGTGTGGGTGTGTGGGTGGGTGTGTGTGTGTGGGTGTGTGGGTGGTTGGGTGTGTGGGTGTGTGGGTGGGTGTGTGGGTGGGTGGGTGTGTGGGTGGGTGGGTGTGTGGGTGGGTGTGTGTGTGTGTGGGTGGGTGTGTGGGTGTGTGGGTGGGTGTGTGGGTGGGTGTGTGGGTGGTTGGGTGTGTGGGTGTGTGGGTGGGTGTGTGGGTGGGTGGGTGGTTGGGTGTGTGGGTGGGTGTGTGGGGGTGTGGGTGGTTGGGTGTGTGGGTGGGTGTGTGGGTGTGTGTGTGGGTGGGTGGATGTGTGGGTGTGTGGGTGGGTGTGTGTGTGGGTGGGTGTGTGGGTGGGTGTGTGGGTGGGTATGTGGGTGTGTGTGGGTGGGTGTGTGTGTGTGGGTGACGTCTTGCAGACAGATGATGAACTTTGGCGGAGACGAAAAGACTTAATCGTCAAGCGCGTGCCGGGAATCGGCGGTGGAGCGTCCGGTGGAGGAGCGATGTCGGACTTGGAGGGCCCTCGAGACGGCTTGTCCTCATCAGGAGGGACGCGTTCGCTCGGGTCAAGTTTCATTGATGAGGCAGTGCGCTGTGAGCCACGCGGCTCTTGAGTGGCAACCCCAAAAAACTAAATATGAGAACAGGGAACATCTTAAAGCGACGACGCGCAACAGAAACGTCCTGGGGTAAAACGAGGGAAAAAGAACCCCCCCACCCCGTGTGATGCAAGTCAAACAATAACAACCATGAGACATCTTCTTTGGTTATTTCGGTAAAGTCACGCAGAATGAGAATAATAAAATAATAAAATAAAACACGATAAAATTCGCACGACGTTTATTTTATTATTTTATTCTCATTATACGTGGTGACTTTACCGAAAGAGCCAAAGAAGACGAATCCTTGCAGTCACGAAAGCTTTAAATCGAAACCATAAGACAATTTAGATTAAAGTTATCAGGCCAACTCCGCGCTTCCGCAAGAAACATGGCTTCACCGGATGTTTTCGAAATCACCAAAATGAAGCTCTACAAACATCGTAACAACAGTAATCATAGGAACTGTGATTCAAATTAACAATGAATGATATAGATGAGAGAGAGATAGACAAAGTTGCCGCGCGCGGCTGATGCGGCGCCTCGCAAGAGGATTTCTTTTGGTTGGTTTCAACATCTTGAAACACAACTTTGTGTTGTTATAGTGCTATAGTGAAATTAGCAGTGGGTATCCATTGCTGGTTGGGTTGCTTATGTATGGAAAATCGGCGTTCATTGTGCAAGTACATTATTACTGTCAACAACTCATTCAATCACCCACTCACTCATCAACTCACTCAACCACTCACCCACTCACTCAAACACCCACTCACTCACCAACTCACTCACCCACTCACTCACCAACTCACTCAGCCACTCACACTCACTCACCAACTCACTCACTCACTCACCAACTCATTCACTCACTCACCCACTCACTCACTCACCAACTGACTCACTCACTCACTCACCAACTCACTCACTCACTCACCAACTGACTCACTCACTCACCAACTCACTCACTCACCAACTCACTCACTCACTCACCCACTCACTCACCAACTGACTCACTCACTCACTCACCAACTCACTCACCAACTCACTCACCCACTCACCAACTCACTCACTCACCCACCCACTCACTCACCTACCCACTGACTCACTCACCCACTCACTCAATCACCCACTCACTCACCCGTTCTCAAGAACAACCCTCGAGTCTCCCGCGCATCGCCCTTATATACCCCACGTGGTCACCAGTCCACTCACACTGCAGGTTGTCTCTACTGTCACTACCCCACGTGGTCACCAGTCCACTCACACTGCAGGTTGACTCTAGTGTCACTACCCCACGTGGTCACCAGTCCACTCACACTGCAGGTTGTCTCTACTGTCACTACCCCACGTGGTCACCAGTCCACTCACACCGCAGGTTAACTCTACTGTCACTACCCCACGTGGTCACCAGTCCACTCACACTGCAGGTTGACTCCCCCTGTCACTACCCCACGTGGTCACCAGTCCACTCACACTGCAGGTTGTCTCTGTCACTACCCCACGTGGTCACCAGTCCACTCACACTGCAGGTTGACTCCCCCTGTCACTACCCCACGTGGTCACCAGTCCACTCACACTGCAGGTTGTCTCTACTGTCACTACCCCACGTGGTCACCAGTCCACTCACACTGCAGGTTGACTCCACTGTGGTGAGTAGCGTGGTGAGTAGCTTGGTGAGTTGCGTGGTGAGGACCCTGGTGAGTTCACGCAATTTCAGTGAGTTTGTAGACTTTATTGTGGTTATCACTTTACACAACCCTCCCCCCTCGACCATTAGTGCCTAGCATTAGTGCCTACCCCTTACATTAGTGACTTGCAACAGTGCCTAGTAGTAGTGCCTCACCCTGCCATTAGTGCCTAGTAGTAGTGCCTAACCATAGCATTAGTGCCTAGTAGTAGTGCCTAACCATATAGTGCCTTGCATTAGTGCCTAGTAGTAGTCACTATTCATAGCAATAGTGCCTAGCATTAGTGCCTAGTCGTAGTGCCTAACCCTAGCATTAGTGCCTAGTAGTCGTGCCTCACCTTGCCATTAGTGCCTAGTAGTAGTGCCTCACCCTGCCATTAGTGCCTAGTAGTAGTGCCTAACCATAGAATTAGTGCCTAATCGTAGTGCCTAGCAGTAGTGCCTAATCATAGCATTAGTGCCTAGCATTACTGCCCACTCTATAGGGTCAGGGCTATAGGTGCAGGAAGAGGTCACGAGACAGACCCTGCAGGTGCCAGGCTAGGTGCACCCAGCAGGTGCCAGGCTAGGTGCCAGGCTAGGTGCACCCCCCTCCCACTAAGCCGCCGTCTCCCTCTCCCCGTGGCCCCTCCCCTCCCCCCCCTCCTCCTCCTCTGCAATGCTCCCCCCTCCTCCCCCCTTGAGCAACAGCAGCCCCGCCCCTCCCCCCCCAGCCCCCTTGAGCCCCGCCTCCCCCTTAAGCCCCGCCTCCCCCTTAAGCCCCGCCTCCCCCTTGAGCCCCGCCTCCTCCTCGTCGCCCTCCTCCGCCATGAGCTCGTGACGCGAGAGATGCTCCACGATGCCGGCACCCAGAGAGTCGCCCAGCACGTTCGTCGTGGTGCGGAGGCGGTCGCTGGAGGGGGGGGAGGAGTTACAGGGGGGAGGAGTTACACGGGGGAGGAGTTATAGGAGGGACGGATATCCAGGGGAGGAGTTACAGGGGGGAGGAGTTATAGGAGGGGAGTAGTTACGGGGGGGGGGGGGAGTTACAGGGGGAGGAGTTACAGGGGGGAGGATAATGGCAGGGGAGGAGTTACAGGGGGGAGGAGTTACAGGGGGGAGGATTATGGGAGGGGAGGAGTTACAGGGGGGAGGAGCTACAGGGGGGAGGAGTTACAGAGGGGAGGAGTTACAGGGGGGGAGGAGGACATGGATAGGGGAGGAGTTACAGGGGGTGGAGTTACGGGGGGAAGGGGTTGGAGAGATGATGTGTTACAGGTGGGGAGGATACTCTTTGGTTCTATTCGGTAAAGTCACGTAGGTAAAAAAATAAAACAAAAATCACGACGCTTCGGCCACAACGCAAGTGGCCTTCATCAGGTGAAGGGACCGTGCTGTCACAAGGACAGCGTTGGAAAGAAGAAAGTCAAGTCAGGTCGCGTCCTTTTAAGCTGTGTGGGAGGAAACAAAACGCCTTGACAAAGGAATTAGCATAAAATGCTCATAGAGTAACAACACGGGGGAGGGGGATATACAAATGTACAAATGATGGTGTGCGAGGGAATGACCGTGCAGCAACGTGATGGACCGGCACGGGGGAGGGGAGTTTACAAACGTTGTTTTGAAGGGAAATAAGCTGCTGTGAACGTTTGGTATATCACTACTTGGATGAATATACTGTACCATTGAAAATTAGTTTAATGTTTGGTATGATTTAGAACATCTTTCCAATGATTGCTTAATTTGAAACCATCCTCTCGGTTGAAATTGTGTCTGTGTTTGTAGATCTGAATTGCCTCGTGGACAACTCTCTGATGATAACCTAACGGTTTGCAAAGGACCTTGGTATCGGAGAACACTACATCGTGATCACCCACAGCGTTGTAACAGTGGTCAGCTACGGCAGAAGAATTCGTTCTGCCGTGTTTCAAATCTGATTTGTGCTCGCGAATTCGGTCAGAGACGTGTCGCTTCGTCTCCCCGATATAGCGTGGTGCCACCGTGGCGGAGCGGCTCCGCCGGGGACCGTGCCCACCGCCGCGACACCACCCCCGGGGGGTGACAACGCCCCCCCCCCCACCCCCACCCGCACGAACGCACACCACACCCCACGTAGAGCCGGAAGGGGAGATCACCTGGCCGATAGTTGTTGTTTTTTTTTTCCCAGAAGCCCCTAATGGGATTAAGTTTCATGGTTTCCTACGGCCGGGAATTTGGGCGATCTCCCCCCGGAGCTGACGCGCACCTCAGCGCCGTGACCTGATGTCAAAGTTACGTGGTCACAGCGGAGGCCGCATGGCGGCCGCGGATACAATTACGCACACATGGCACGGAGCGTGAGAACGGCGGTACGCCTTTGTCATAGGTAGCATTAGGGCCCCCCAATAACAATGCGACAGGCACATTCTGACACGTGAATGGACAGGGCCACCTGGGGTGTGAGAACCACGTTGCGCCTTTATTATAGGGACTCAATGACAATGAGATTAAAATAAATCGGCCTCCTATTGGGAAGGGCAGCACGGGTGTAGAAGCATCTGAATGCCTTTTGTTATAGGTAAGCTAATAGACCTAAATGTGAAAAGGACAAAAATAACTCGACCTCCGATTGGGCAAAGAGCACGGGGGAGAGACGACTAGCTTTGCGATCGGGTGGATAAAAGAAGGAGGCTTAGCGCAGCAAAGGACAGTCTTCAAAAATCATCGCGGTCCACGCAGGAGGGGAGTCAGCCGTTCGAGACGTCCGCGTGACGAACTTCAGCGCAGTCAGGCTCAACCCTCTACGGATCGCTGTTCTTCAGCTTCCAGCGCAGCAGAGTGGAAGTACACGTGAGTAAGAGAGAGAGGTAAGTTTGGGCTATTT
Organism: Petromyzon marinus; assembly: GCF_048934315.1. NCBI lineage: Eukaryota > Metazoa > Chordata > Hyperoartia > Petromyzontiformes > Petromyzontidae > Petromyzon > Petromyzon marinus. The sequence continues at coordinate 2,017,174 of NC_133750.1, forward strand.
GATCGAGGGTAGAAAGCAGAGCGATAGGCAGAGGAAATACAGTCTAGGATCCCAAGGGGAATAGGCTGACATCCACGGACCCACGCAATTACGCGTAGCTTAACGGGTTACTCGCGGTAAATAAAATTACTGGTAGGGGAATAAACTGTGTCGTGTGGTCCTTTGGAGGGTGAGGAGGAGGGTGGAGAGTGTTTTGTGTTCGCGCGCATACGCGGCTGTTTGCGGCGAATAAGGGAGTAGAGCGTGCTTGGTGTCCGTACCTGTACGATCGTTTACAGTATTGTTCAGCGTGCGCGTACCTACACGACTATTTTCGGTGGTGCCCAGCGCTCGCGTACCTGCGCAATCGCCTACAGTAGCGCTTAGCGATCGCGTACCTGTGTGGCTGCGTTGCGGTCGCGCGCCCGCACGATTTTCTAATCGCGGAGTAGCGAGCCAAGCGCGGAGCGCGCGCGCGTATTCGCGCGACTGTTTGAACGGGCCCTTTAACTCAGAGCTGAGCCCGCCCGCCCATCCCTCGGCCCCAACCCCCCTCGCGTGCGATTGGTGTACGGGGCTGGGCAGAGGGTAGGGGGCGTGTTTGTTATTACCGGAGCACGTGGAGCGCGGGCGGGAGGGAGACACGCGCCGCGCCTGTTTGTTTACGGGCGGGACGGAGTTTTTACTGGCGGGCGCGCTCACTGCGGCATGCCAGCTCCAAACCACGCAGCGCGCCGCGCCCCACCCATCGGTTGAAACATGCTGACGCGGTCAGCAGCACAGGAGGGCGAGGCCGTGGAGGTCGCTAGCCCGAACCCCACAGAGCAGCCCGAGGGTAGTGGGATAAAGGTGGCGGGGGAGTCGGCAGCCAACGGCCCCGACAAATCGGTGATGGCGGGGGGACGGTAGCCCCCACAATAGCAATCACCACAAGTGCAGCTCAATTTTGTAAACTCCGGGGTACTGTAAGTCAGGAACGACATCCTTCACGGATGGGATCAGGTCACGGATTTTGTGTACTTTATTGAACCGGACCTGGATCTTGTGTTTGTTTAGAATTTTGGAGATCTTTTTACTAACACCTGCTATATATGGTAGTGTGATGGTTTTGACCGGAGTATCAAGTGGTTGTTTCTGTATGGAGGGAGAAACAGCGTGGCGGATGGTACGGTCAGAGTAACCATTCCTTTTGAGGGCCAGGTGTACATGTTTTAATTCACTGGTCAGGTGGTGTTGGTCCGAAATGCAATGAGCCCTGTGGTATAACGTTTTGATGAGAGAATTCTTTTGAGCTGGGTGGTGGTGGGAATCAGGTTTCAAGTAGGAATCTGTGTGGGTGGGTTTCCTGTAGACAGAATGTCCCAATGAGCCATCAGGTCTCCTCTCAAACAGAACATCTAAAAATGGTAGCTTGCCCTCTTTCTCCACTTCCATGGTGAATTTGATGGCGGGATGTCTGGAATTGATGTGGTGTAGGAAAAGGTTCAAAGCTGGGAGGCCATGTGGCCAAATGACGAAAGTGTCATCCCTGTGGAGTTACAGGGGGGAGGAGTTGGAGGGGGAGGAGTTGGAGGGGGAGGAGTTAGAGGGGGGAGTTAAATGGGGAGGAGTTACAGGGGGGAGGAGTTACAGAAGGGGAGACGTTAAAGGGGGGAAGAGTTATAGGGGGGAGGGGTTACAGGGGGTGAAGTTGCATGGGGGGAGGAGTTACAAGAGGGGAGGAGTTATAGGTGGGAGGAGTTGGAAGGGGGAGGCGTTACAGGAGGGGAGGAGTTAAAGGGGGAGGAATTACAGGGGGGAGGCTTTACAGGGTGGGAGGAGTCACGGCCTAATGAGGGTCGGGTGAGTGTCGGTGAGGAGTGGTGAGGAGTGGTGAGAGTTGGTGAGGAGTGGTGAGTGTTGGTCAGGAGTGGTGAGGAGTGGTGAGCGACTCACAGGAACCAGTCGACGGCGATGATGAGGGAGATGTCGTCTGTGGGCAACCCCACCGAGGTGAGGACAATCACCATGGTGACCAGCCCCGCCTGGGGGATCCCCGCGGCCCCGATACTCGCAGCTGTCGCTGTGATGCTGACGGGGGGCGGGGCGGGGACATAGGTGGGTGGGGGGGGCACGGGGGCCGGAGGGGCGGACAGGGGGGGAGGGCACGGGGGGGGGGGGCCGTGAGCTTGCGTGTTTGGGTGGGTGAGTGAGTGGTGAGTGAGCGAGCGACTGAGCGAGTGACTGAGCGAGTAACTGAGCGAGCGAGTGACTGAGCGAGCGAGTGACTGAGCAAGCGAGCGAGCGAGTGACTGAGCGAGCGAGTGACTGAGCGAGTGACTTAGCGAGTGACTGAGCGAGCGACTGAGCAAGCGACTGAGCGAGTGACTGAGCGAGCGAGCGAGCGAGCGAGGGACTGAGCGAGTGACTGAGCGAGCGACTGAGCGAGCGAGGGACTGAGCGAGCGACTGAGCAAGTGACTGAGCGAGCGAGTGACTGGGTGAGCGACCGAGCGAGCGAGTGACTGAGCGAGTGACTTAGCGAGTGACTGAGCGAGCGACTGAGCAAGCGACTGAGCGAGTGACTGAGCGAGCAACTGAGCGAGCGAGCGACTGAGCGAGTGACTTAGCGAGCTCTTCCGCCGCGCCCACCTGATGGTGATGATCTGGCCGAAGTTGAGCTCGTAGTTGTTGACCTGCGCGATGAAGATGGCCGCCAGGGCCTCGTAGAGCGCCGTGCCGTCCATGTTGATGGTGGCGCCCACAGGGAGCACGAAGCGCGTCACCCGGCGGTCCACCCCGTTGATCTCCTCCAGGCACTTGAACGTGACGGGAAGCGTGGCCGAGCTGGGGGTGAGGGGTCAGGGTGAGGGGTCGGGGTCAGGGTAAGGGGTCAGAGTGAGGGGTCGGGGTGAGGGGTCAGGGTGAGGGGTCAGAGTGAGGGGTCGGGGTGAGGGGTCGGGGTGAGGGGTCAGGGTGACGGGCCAGGGTGAGGGGTCGGGGTGAGGGGTCGGGGTCAGGGTAAGAGGTCAGAGTGAGGGGTCGGGGTGAGGGGTCAGGGTGAGGGGTCGGGGTGAGGGGTCAGGGTGAGGGGTCAGAGTGAGGGGTCGGGGTGAGGGGTCAGGGTGAGGGGTCAGAGTGAGGGGTCGGGGTGAGGGGTCAGGGTGACGGGCCAGGGTGAGGGGTCAGGGTGAGGGGTCGGGGTCAGGGTAAGAGGTCAGAGTGAGGGGTCGGGGTGAGGGGTCAGGGTGAGGGGTCGGGGTGAGGGGTCAGGGTGAGGGGTCAGAGTGAGGGGTCGGGGTGAGGGGTCAGGGTGACGGGCCAGGGTGAGGGGTCTGAGTCTGGTGGGACACCTCAGATATCCGAGGAAGTAGCCAAACTTTGTGAGAGACTCAACGAGGGTGAGGAGGGAGGGAGGGGAGGGGGGAGAGGGGGGAGTTGGAGGAGGATGTGGTGAAGTAAAATGGAGTAAGAGGTGAGTGGGTGATTTGCAGCACCACGGCTTTACCTCGTCTCCACCTCCACCACTTCCTCCACCTCCTGCACCACCTCCACCACCACCTTCACCACCTTCACCACCACCACCTCAACCACCACCACCTTCACCACCACCTTCACCACCACCACCACCTCTACCACCTCCACCACCACCTCTGCCACCTCCACCACCACCTTCACCACCACCTCCTCCACCACCACCTCTATCACCTCTACCACCTCCACCACCACCACCACCACCACCTCCACCACCACCACCACCTTCACCACCACCTTCACCACCACCACCACCTCTACCACCACCACCACCACCACCACCACCTCCACCACCACCTTCACCACCACCTCCTCCACCACCACCTCTATCACCTCTACCATCTCCACCACCACCACCACCTCCACCACCACCTTCAACACCACCTTCACCACTACCACCACCACCACCACCACCTCTACCACCTCCACCACCACCACCACCATCACCTCCACCACCACCTTCACCTTCACCACCACCACCACCACCCCACACCCCCACCCCCCCCCCCCACCTGGACGAGGTGCCCAGCGCTGTGACGAGCGCCTGCAGGAGCCCCCCGATGAACGGCCACGGGTTGCGCCGCGTCACGGCCAGGAAGATGAGCGGCAGCACGACGAGGGCGTGGATCGCCAGGCCGGCCACCACGGCCGCCGTGTACCTGGCCAGCTGACCGCCCAGCACCGACGCGTCCTCCATCTCCACGATCTTGCCCGCGATGAGGAAGAGGATTCCCACCGGGGCGTACCTAGAGGCGGGGCGGTGAGCGGGGCGACGTGGGGTGAGGAGGTTGGTGAGGGTGATGGTCCACCACTGCCATCGTCGTCTACACCATCACCACCGCCATCATCTACATCATCACTATCGCCGCCATAATCATCTACACCATCACCATCGCCATCGTGATCTACACCATCACCACTACCATCATCACCATCACCGCCATCATCATCTACACCATCACCACCATCATCATCTACACCATCACCACCGCCATAATCATCTACACCATCACCACCGCCATCGTGATCTACACCATCACCACTACCATCATCACCATCACCGCCATCATCATCTACACCATCACCACCGCCATCGTGATCTACACCATCACCACTGCCATCATCACCATCACCGCCATCATCATCTACACCATCACCACCATCATCATCTACACCATCACCACCGCCATCGTGATCTACACCATCACCACTAACATCATCACCATCACCGCCATCATCATCTACACCATCACCACCGCCATCATCATCTACACCATCACCACCGCCATCGTGATCTACACCATCACCACTACCATCATCACCATCACCGCCATCATCATCTACACCATCACCACCATCATCATCTACACCATCACCACCGCCATCGTGATCTACACCATCACCACTACCATCATCACGATCATCATCTACATCATCACCACCGCCATAATCATCTACACCATCACCACCGCCATCGTCATCTACACTACCACCACTACCATCGTCACCATCACCACCATCATCATCTACACCATCACCACCATCATCATCTACACCATCACCACCGCCATCGTGATCTACACCATCACCACTACCATCATCACGATCATCATCTACATCATCACCACCGCCATCATCTACACCATCACCACCGCCATAATCATCTACACCATCACCACCGCCATCGTGATCTACACCATCACCACTACCATCATCACCATCACCGCCATCATCATCTACACCATCACCACCATCATCATCTACACCATCACCACCGCCATCGTGATCTACACCATCACCACTACCATCATCACGATCATCATCTACATCATCACCACCGCCATCATCTACACCATCACCACCGCCATAATCATCTACACCATCACCACCGCCATCGTGATCTACACCATCACCACTACCATCATCACCATCACCGCCATCATCATCTACACCATCACCACCATCATCATCTACACCATCACCACCGCCATCGTGATCTACACCATCACCACTACCATCATCACGATCATCATCTACATCATCACCACCGCCATCATCTACACCATCACCATCGCCATCGTCATCTACACTACCATCACTACCATCGTCACCATCACCACCATCATCATCTACACCATCACCACCATCATCATCTACACCATAACCACCGCCATCGTGATCTACACCATCACCACTACCATCATCATCATCACCACCATCATCATCTACATCATCACCACCGCCATCATCTACACCATCACCATCGCCATCGTCATCTACACTACCACCACTACCATCGTCACCATGACCACCATCATCATCTACACCATCATCACCATCATCATCTACACCATCACCACCGCCATCATCTACACCATCACCATCGCCATCGTCATCTACACTACCACCACTACCATCGTCACCATCACCACCATCATCATCACCACCTGTACCACATCACCACCTGTACCCCCACCTGTACCACCATCACCATCACCACCATCACCACCTGTACCACCATCACCACCTGTACCACCACCTGCACCACCACCACCACCATCACCACCTGTACCACCATCACCATCACCACCATCACCACCATCACCACCTGTACCACCACCTGTACCATCACCCCCCTCACCACATGACGATGCCCACGAGGTGCATGATGCTCTCGTTGAGGCAGTCGAAGAAGTCACGGAGGGGCCTCCCCCGGGGCCCCATGGAGCCGACCACGAGGCCCAGGGCCACCGACACGACCACGAGGCCCAGGGCGTTGATGCCGCTGGAGGAGCCCGACACTGGCACCACCACCTCCTCCATGGACGGCGACGAGGTGGACGAGGTGGAGGAGGTGGAAGAGGTGGAGGAGGAGGAGATGGAGGAGGAGGTGGAGGAGGTGGAGGAGGAGGTGGAGGAGTTTTCCAGGAGGCTCAGCGTTGGGGAGGAGAGGTTGAAACGCGCCGGGATGAGGCGAGTCTCGTACTGGGTCTTGAACTGCGGAGAGAGGTTGGTGGGTGGGTTAGTGGGGGGGAGGGGGGGTTAGTGGGGGGGGGGGGTGATGGGGTGAGGTGGGTGGGAGAATGGGTGGGTGGGTGAGTGGGTGGATGTGTGAGTGGGTGGTTGGGTGAGTGAGTCCCGTACTGGAACTTTAACGGGCAGAGAGAGGTGGGTGGGTGGGGGGTTAGAGGGGGGTGGGTGGGTAAGTGGGTGGGTGAGTGGGTAGGGTGGATGGGTGGTGTGGGTGGGTGAGTGGGTAGGGTGGATGGGTGGTGTGGGTGGGTGAGTGAGTGGTGAGTGAGTGGTGAGTGAGTGGGTGAGTGAGTGGTGAGTCAGTGGTGAGTGAGTGGTGAGTGAGTGGGTGGGTGAGTGAGTGGTGAGTCAGTGGGTGAGTGAGTGGTGAGTGAGTGGTGAGTGAGTGGGTGAGTGAGTGGTGAGTGAGTCGTGAGTGAGTGGGTGGGTGAGTGAGTGGTGAGTGAGTGGGTGGGTGAGTGAGTGGTGAGTGAGTGGTGAGTGAGTGAGTGGGTGAGTGAGTGGTGAGTAAGTGGTGAGTCAGTGGTGAGTGAGTGGTGAGTGAGTGGGTGAGTGAGTGGTGAGTCAGTGGTGAGTGAGTGGTGAGTGAGTGGGTGAGTGAGTGGTGAGTGAGTGGGTGAGTGAGTGGTGAGTGAGTGGGTGAGTGAGTGAGTGGTGAGTGAGTGGTGAGTGGTGAGTCAGTGGTGAGTGAGTGGTGAGTGAGTGGGTGAGTGAGTGGTGAGTAAGTGGTGAGTGAGTGGTGAGTGAGTGGGTGAGTGAGTGGTGAGTGAGTGAGTGGGTGAGTGAGTGGTGAGTGAGTGAGTGAGTGGGTGGGTGAGTGAGTGGTGAGTGAGTGGTGAGTCAGTGGTGAGTGAGTGGTGAGTGAGTGGGTGGGTGAGTGGTGAGTGAGTGGTGAGTGAGTGAGTGAGTGGTGAGTGAGTGGTGAGTGAGTAGTGAGTGAGTGGTGAGTCAGTGGTGAGTCAGTGGGTGAGTGATGGGTGAGTGAGTGGTGAGTGAGTGAGTGGTGAGTGAGTGGTGAGTCAGTGGTGAGTCAGTGGGTGAGTGAGTGAGTGGGTGAGTGAGTGGGTGAGTGAGTGGTGAGTCAGTGGTGAGTGAGTGGTGAGTGAGTGGTGAGTGAGTGGGTGAGTGAGTGGTGAGGCAGTGGTGAGTGAGTGGTGAGTGAGTGGGTGGGTGAGTGAGTGGTGAGTGAGTAGTGAGTGAGTGGGTGAGTGAGTGGGTGAGTGAGTGGGTGAGTGAGTAGTGAGTGAGTGGTGAGTGAGTGGGTGAGTGAGTGGTGAGTGAGTGGTGAGTCAGTGGTGAGTGAGTGGTGAGTGAGTGGGTGAGTGAGTGGTGAGTAAGTGGTGAGTGAGTGGTGAGTGAGTAGTGAGTCAGTGGTGAGTGAGTGGTGAGTCAGTGGTGAGTGAGTGGGTGAGTGAGTGGGTGGTGAGTGAGTGGTGAGTGAGTGGGTGAGTGAGTGGTGAGTGAGTGGTGAGTGAGTGGTGAGTGAGTGGGTGGGTGAGTGAGTGGTGAGTGAGTGGGTGAGTGAGTGGGTGAGTGAGTGGTGAGTGAGTGGGTGAGTGAGTGGTGAGTGAGTGGTGAGTGAGTAGTGAGTCAGTGGTGAGTGAGTGGTGAGTCAGTGGTGAGTGAGTGGTGAGTGAGGTGAGTGAGTGAGTGGGTGGGTGAGTGAGTGGTGAGTGAGTGGTGAGTGGGTGAGTGAGTGGGTGGGTGGGTGAGTGAGTGGTGAGTGAGTGGTGAGTGAGTGGGTGAGTGAGTGGTGAGTGAGTGGTGAGTGAGTGGTGAGTCAGTGGTGAGTGAGTGGTGAGTCAGTGGTGAGTGAGTGGTGAGTGAGTGGGTGAGTGAGTGGGTGAGTGGTGAGTGAGTGGGTGCTGAGTGAGTGGTGAGTGAGTAGTGAGTCAGTGGTGAGTGAGTGGTGAGTCAGTGGTGAGTGAGTGGTGAGTGAGTGGTGAGTGAGTGGTGAGTGTACCACCTGTTTGAAGCATGCCTCCACCAGGTTGGGAGGGAACATGTTCCTGCAGGAGACAGGCGGCGTCACAGCTGTTAGGCGTCTCCCCGAGTCTCTAGAAGTCTCCCTCAGTCTCTAAAAGTCTCCCCGAGTCTCTAGAAATCTCGCCGAGTCTTTAGAAGTCTCTCTCAGTCTCTAGAAGTCTCTCTCAGTCTCTAGAAGTCTCTCTCAGTCTCTAAAAGTCTCCCCGAGTCTCTAGAAATCTTGCCGAGTCTTCAGAAGTCTCTCTCAGTCTCTAGAAATCTCCCTCAGTCTCTATAAGTCTCCCCGAGTCTCTAGAAATCTTGCCGAGTCTTTACAAGTATCTCTCAGTCTCTAGAAGTCTCCCTCAGTCTCTAAAAGTCTCCCCAAGTCTCTAGAAATCTCGCCGAGTCTTTAGAAGTCTCTCTCAGTCTCTAGAAGTCTCTCTCAGTCTCAAGAAGTCTCCCTCAGTCTCTACAAGTCTCCCCGAGTCTCTAGAAATCTGGCCGAGTCTTTAGAAGTCTCTCTCAGTCTCAAGAAGTCTCCCTCAGTCTCTAGAAGTCTCCCTCAGTCTCTAAAAGTCTCCCCGAGTCTCTAGAAATCTCGCCGAGTCTTTAGAAGTCTCTCTCAGTCTCTAGAAGTCTATCTCAGTCTCTAGAAGTCTCCCTCAGTCTCTAAAAGTCTCCCCGAGTCTCTAGAAATCTCGCCGAGTCTTTAGAAGGCCCTCTCAGTCTCTAGAAGTCTCCCTCAGTCTCTAAAAGTTTCCCAGAGTCTCTAGAAATCTCGCCGAGTCTTTAGAAGTCTCTCTCAGTCTCTAGCAGTCTATCTCAGTCTCTAGAAGTCTCCCTCAGTCTCTAAAAGTCTCCCCGAGTCTCTAGAAATCTCGCCGAGTCTTTAGAAGTCTCTCCCTGTCTCTAGACGTCTCCCCAAGTCTCCCATTGTATCCCCAAGTCTCGCCGTGTTTCCTCGAGTCTCCCAGTGTCTCCACGAGTCTCTCTGGCCATGTCCCCTCCGCCACCACCACCTCCACCACCACCCCCTCCACCACCACCCCCTCCACCACCCCCTCCACCACCACCCCCTCCATCACCACCACCACCACCCCCCCTCCACCACCACCACCCCCTCCACCACCACCACCCCCTCCACCACCACCCCCCCTTCCACCACCACCACCACCACCCCCTCCACCACCACCACCACCACCACCCCCTCCTCCACCACCACCACCACCACCCCCACCACCACCACCACTCCGCGTCTCACCGGATGAGATCCATGAATGCGTCTGCAGCCTGCACCCTCTCCACCTTGGCCGGCCCCGGGGCCCCCCCCTCCGGCCCGGGGGCCCCCCCCTCCGGCCCGTGGCGCGAGCCGCCGGCACCGGGCTGCAGCACGAGCACCACGACGATGCCGATGGCCACGGCGATCACCGTGGTGGCCGCGTAGTAACACGCGGCACGCAGGCCCATGCGGCCGGAGGCCCGGCCGTCCAGAGAGGCCATGCCTGGGACACCAGCACCATCACCATCATCATCACCACCACCACCATCATCACCACCACCACCAACAACAACAACCGCCATTATGTTGCGGTGACGTCACCACGACGCTTGTGCCAGGCTATGTGCACCCTGAGGCCACGTGAAGTGTCGAACGCCCGCTGGCAGGAGGTCACGGGGCAGACCCAGCAGGTGCCACGGGTCGACTGACTGAGATGACTGGCTGATGCACCACCTGTGCCCCCTACTGTGCCAACCTGCTGTGCTTTAGCCACCCGGCGCTCCGCTCGTTGTTGTGAGCGTCGCTCCTCCGCCCTCCGTTGTTGTTGGAGGGCGACTACCTCCAACTGCCCAGTAGAATCCTTCACGAGCCTCCTCCACAGAGGCCGATCTTGACACAGCTGGTACCAGCCATCGGCAAGTCCACTCAGCTCCACGTCCTCCTGTACCACATCACTCCATCTCTTCTCTAGCCCGTGCCGCGCCCGCTTAGCCCCCTCAATCCGGCCGAACAAAAGCTGTTTCGGCATGCGGTGGCTGGGCATGCGGGCTACATGACCCAGCCATCGCAGCCTTGCCCGCCGGAGGAGCTCACCGATGGGACCTTGCCCAGATCTTTCAAGGATTTGTGAGCTCCTCACACAATCCAGCCTGGTTAAACCCAGGATGGATCGTAGGCAGGCCAGCCTAAATGTTTCTAATCGGCGAAGATGTTCCATTAGGGGGGTCCACGTTTCGCAAGCGTAGAAAAGGGTGGGAATGACCGTGGCCGAGAAGACCTGAAGCTTAGTGCGGAGCGACAGACCAGGTAGCTTCCACACAGCGTTACGTAACCGATGAAAAGATATTGCCGCTCGACTGATTCGGAGTGAGACCTCTGCTGTCAAACCGGAGCCGGTCATAAGCACACCGCCCAGGTATGGGAAACTCTCCACTCTCTCCACAACTGCCCCATCACCGATTGGGAGTTGTGGGGGTGGAGTGTCCGATGGTACAAAATACCCAGGCAGGTGCTTAGTTTTGGTGGGGCTGATGGTAAGGCCCCACCTCTTAGTGGCACGCTCCAGTCTCAGCAGCAGCGTCTCCAACTCCTCCTCTGACTGAGCAGCTATTACCAAATCATCAGCATACATAACGTGGTTGAGCAATAGGGAGCCATCCCTTGACCGCACCCGGGCATCGATCAGCCTCCCATTATATCTGTACCATATGGAGATTCCCCCGGTACAGCTATTGAAGGCTTCACAAACTACGTGGTCAAAATAGATGTTAAATAATGTGGGAGCCAGAGGACATCCCTGTCGCACCCCAAGGTGTACAGGGAATGGCTCTGACTCCCAGCCACGTAGTTTTACCCGGGCCCGCTCACCATCATGAAGGTCCTTAATGATCGTGAGCAGAGGGTCAGGTACTCCAAAAGCACGAAGAACGACCCAGAGCCCAGGCCTACTGATGGTATCATAGGCCTTGACCAGGTCAATAAAGCAGAGATGTAGGTCTTGTTGGAATTCCCTACACCTCTGCTGTAGCAGACGGACAGAAAATATGGCATCTGTGCAGGACCGCCCTTTCCTGAAACCGCATTGGGGCTCCGCAAGCCTCTCCTCAGCGTGCCTGGCAAGGCGATGCTGAATAATCCTTGCCAGGACCTTTCCCAGCACACTGAGGAGTGAGATGCCCCTGTAGTTGTTACAGTCTGTGCGGTCCCCTTCTTAAAAACCGGGACCACCAGGGCATCCTTCCAATCCTGCGGAACCCGTCCAGTGGTCCAGACTGGTGTTATGATGTCATATAGGGCAGTCTGTGCACAAACGCCACCCTCCCTCAGCATTTCGCTTGGGAGATCATCTCTGCCCGCTGCCTTTCCTGGTCTCAAACTCCGGATCGCCTTCAGTACTTCCTCAACAGATGGCATCTCAGCCAGCCACTCACAGGGGGTGACTTCTTCCAATATTTGAGGCACCGCAGCCTCAGCAGGGTCATCCCCACTTTGTGCCACGATATTTCCCTGGCTGAGGGATTTTCCCTCCCCCAGGACCTCACAAAAATGCTCAGCAAATCTGCAAACCTGTTCCTGGGGGGCGGAGATTGGATCACCGTTTTTTCCCCTAGTGGTAATAGGTGTGGCGCTGCAGGTTACTTTTTTGATGGAGTTAAATAGAGATTTGTGATCACGGGCCACTGAGGCAGACTCCATCTCATCAGCAACCCGCGACCAACACCCATCCTTGCAGCGCCTCACAGCTCTCCGAACCTCCGAGCGAAGGCTGCGGTAAGCCTCCTCATTCTCTGACGTGGGATTCTGTAGCCGATGACAGTGGGCCTGTCGCTTTTTCTCAACCATCCTGAACACCTCCTCTGTCAGCCAGGGTCTCTGGGGAGTTCTGGACCGCGTACCTAAAGCAGCCATTGCAGCTGCATGAGTCACAGTCCTAAACCTCGCCCATTTACCCTCGACATCAGGAGGAGTCGGGGACGATGCCAATCCCAGCCGCAGGCGATGATGAAATTCTCGCTTGCAACTTTCATCAGATAACTGAGACCAGGCCACTTTAGGTCGGAATGGGGTCCTGGGTGTACACCCACCACCGGAGTGGAAGAATGGCAGGCGCATCTTACAGATGACTAGTCGATGGTCAGAGGGAAGATCAGCTCCACGGTAGGTCCTGGTGTCAAGGACATGGGCTCGCATCCGCTGGTCCGTCACTATGTAGTCCAGCAGATGTTCTTGCTTGGACCCGGCATGCATCCATGATGTTGTGTGGATGCGCCGATGCCGGAACAGCGTGTTGGTAATTACAAGCCCATGGGCTGCACAAAAATTTAGCAGCCTCATACCGTTGTTATTGAGCTGATCTGGCCCATGCCCTCCAATCACTCCAGACCAGGTGCCAGAATCATGACCAACTCGGGCATTGAAGTCACCCAACATGATGACTCTATCCCGAGTGGCCACTTTAGCCAGCACCTGTGACAGGAGGTCATAGAAGGCATCTGACTCATCGGCTTTGCCTGCATCCCTCCACGGATGTTCATCTTCGGTGGGGGCATAAGTAACCACGACCACCATTCCTCGCCTCCGGTTGATGGGAAGGCGAGCCCAAAGTAGCCTGGGGCTTACAGCTTCCCACACCTCACCGCCACGCTCCCACGCCCCCTTCACCACCACCACCACCATCACCACCACCACCGTCACCATCATCACCATCATCATCACCACCATCATCATCATCACCACCATCACCATCATCACCACCACCACCATCACCACTACCACCATCACCACTACCGTCACCACCATCATCATCATCACCACCACCATCACCACTACCACCATCACCACTACCGTAACCACCATCATCATCATCATCACCACCACCACCACCATCACCATCATCACCACCACCACCACCATCACCACTACCACCATCACGACTACCGTTACCACCACCATCACCACCACCATCATCACCATCACCACTACCACCATCACCACCATCACCACCACCATCACCACCACCACCATCACCACTACCACCATCACGACTACCGTTACCACCACCATCACCACCACCATCATCACCATCACCACTACCACCATCACCACCATCACCACCACCACCACCACCATCACCACCACCACCACCATCACCACCACCACCATCACCACCACCACCATCACCACCATCACCACCACCACCATCACCACCACCACCACTACCACCATCATCACCACCATCACCACCACCATCACCATCATCACCACCACCGTCACCACCACCATCACCACCACCATCATCACCATCATCACCACCACCATCATCACCACCATCACCACTACCACCATCACCACCATCACCACCATCATCACCATCACCACTACCACCATCACCACCATCACCACCACCATCATCACCATCACCACTACCACCATCACCACCATCATTACCACCAACATCACCACCACCATCAACACCACCATCATCACCACTACCATCACCATCACCACCATCATCACCATCATCACCATCACCACCATCACCGCTACCACCATCACCACCATCACCACCACCATTACCACCATCATCACCACCACCATCACCACCACCACTACCGTCACCACCACCACCATCACCACCACCGTCACCACCATCACCACCACCATTACCACCACCATTACCACCACCATCAACACCACCATCACCACCACCACCATCACCACCATCACCACCACCATCATCACCACCGTCACCATCACCGCCACCATTATCACCATCACCACCACCATCACCGCCACCATGATGATAGCGGTGGTGATGTCCACTGTCACCACCATCACCATTAGCGTAATTATCGTGAGCATCATCATCATCAGGATCAGAGAGAGAGAGAGGGAGGGGTTAGAGAAAGAGGGGAAGAGAAAGGGGGTAGAGAGGGAGGGGATAGAGAGGGGGAGAGAGAGGGGGTAGAGGGAGAGGGGGATAGAGAGGGGGAGAGAGGGGGGAGAGAGGGGGAGAGAGGGGGGAGAGAGAGGGGGGATAGAGAGGGGGAGAGAGGGGATAGAGAGGGGGGGAGAGAGGGGTGAGAGAGAGGGGGAGAGAGGGGGGAGAGATGGAGGGGATAGAGAGGGGGAGAGAGGGGGGATAGAGAGGGGGAGAGAGAGGGGGTAGAGGGAGAGGCGGATAGAGAGGGGGAGAGAGAGGGGGGAGGGGTCTAATCCTAATCTCTAATTTCTCGCTCCATTTGCTCCATTCAGCCCCAGACCAACTTCTTTCTCCAGCTCCCCGTGTCTCCGGTTCTCTGTCTCCCTGTGTCAGCACTGCCACCCATAGACTCAGCACTGTCACTCACAGACTGAGCACTGCCACCCATAGACTCAGTACTGCCACCCATAGACTCAGCACTGTCACTCACAGACTCAGCACTGCCACCCATAGACTCAGCACTGTCACCCATAGACTCAGCACTGCCACCCATAGACTCAGCACTGTCACTCACAGACTCAGTACTGCCATCCATAGACTCAGCACTGCCACCCATAGACTCAGCACTGCCACCCATAGACTAAGCACTGTCACTCACAGACTGAGAACTGCCACCCATAGACTCAGTACTGCCACCCATAGACTCAGCACTGTCATAGACTCAGCACTGCCACCAATAGACTCAGCACTGTCACCCATAGACTCAGCACTGCCACCCATAGACTCAGCACTGTCACTCACAGACTCAGCACTGTCACCCATAGACTCAGCACTGTCACCATAGACTCAGCACTGCCACCCATAGACTCAGCACTGTCACTCACAGACTCAGTACTGCCATCCATAGACTCAGCACTGCCACCCATAGACTCAGCACTGCCACCCATAGACTCAGCACTGTCACTCACAGACTCAGTACTGCCACCCATAGACTCAGCACTGCCACCCATAGACTCAGCACTGTCACCCATAGACTCGGCACTGTCATAGACTTAGCACTGTCACCCATAGACTCAGCACTGCCACCCATAAACTCAGCACTGCCACCCATAGACTCAGTACTGCCACCCATAGACTCAGCACTGCCACCCATAGACGCAGCACTGTCACCCATAGACTCAGCACTGTCATAGACTCATCACTGCCACCCATAGACTCAGCACTGTCACCCATAGACTCAGCACTGCCACCCATAGACTCAGCACTGTCACCAATAGACTCAGCACTGTCACTCACAGACTCAGCACTGCCACCCATAGACTCAGCACTATCACCCATAGACTCAGCACTGCCACTCATAGACTCAGCACTGTCACCCATAGACTCAGCACTGTCACTCACAGACTCAGCACTGCCACCCATAGACTCAGCACTGTCACCCATAGACTCAGCACTGCCACCCATAGACTCAGCAATGGGTTCAGTACTGCCACCCATAGAACCCATAGACTGAGCACTGCCACCCATAGACTCAGCACTGTCACCCATAGACTCAGCACTGTCATAGACTCATCACTGCCACCCATAGACTCAGCACTGTCACCCATAGACTCAGCACTGTCACCCATAGACTCAGCACTGTCACCCATAGACTCAGCACTGTCACCCATAGACTCAGCACTGTCACTCACAGACTCAGCACTGTCACCCGTAGACTCAGCACTGTCACCCATAGACTCAGCACTGTCACCCAAAGACTCAGCACTGCCACCCACAGACTCAGCACTGCCACCCATAGACTCAGCACTGTCACCTATAGACTCAGCACTGTCACCCATAGACTCAGCACTGTCACCCATAGACTCAGCACTGTCACCCATAGACTCAGCACTGTCACTCACAGACTCAGCACTGTCACCCATAGACTCAGCACTGTCACCCATAGACTCAGCACTGTCACCCATAGACTCAGCACTGCCACCCATAGACTCAGCACTGTCACCCATAGACTCAGCACTGTCACTCACAGACTCAGCACTGTCACCCGTAGACTCAGCACTGTCACCCATAGACTCAGCACTGTCACCCAAAGACTCAGCACTGCCACCCACAGACTCAGCACTGCCACCCATAGACTCAGCACTGTCACCCGTAGACTCAGCACTGTCACCCATAGACTCAGCACTGTCACCCATAGACTCAGCACTGTCACCCATAGACCCAGCACTGTCACCCATAGACTCAGCACTGTCACTCACAGACTCAGCACTGCCGCCCATAGACTCAGCACTGCCACCCATAGACTCAGCACTGTCACCCATAGACTCAGCACTGTCACCCATAGACTCAGCACTGTCACCCATAGACTCAGCACTGTCACTCACAGACTCAGCACTGCCGCCCATAGACTCAGCACTGCCACCCATAGACTCAGCACTGTCACCCATAGGCTCAGCACTGCCCCCACCCTGCCCCCCGCTGCCCCCGCTGCCCCCACCTGTGACGAGGCTGGAGACGATGAGCGGCAGGACGAGCATCTGAAGGAGCCTCATGAGGAGCTCTCCCGGGAAGGAGAAGTAGCGAACCTCGGTGGGGCTGAGGCCGCACGGGCGAACCGCGAAGCCCAGGATGATGCCTGGGCACACAGGGGGGGGGGGGGGCATGGTGAGTGGGTGAGCGGGTGGGTGAGTGGGTGAGCGGGTGGGTGAGTGGGTGAGTGGGTGAACGGGTGGGTGAGTGGGTGAACGGGTGGGTGAGCAGATGGGTTGTTGGGTGGGTGAGTGGGCGAGTTAGTGAGTGTTTTGAGTGGCTGTGTGAGTGGCTGTGTGAGTGGCTGTGTGAGTGGCTGTGTGAGTGGCTGTGTGAGTGGCTGTGTGAGTGGCTGTGTGAGTGGCTTGGTGAGCGAGTGGGTGGGTGAGCGAGCGGCCGGGCGAGCGGCCGGGCGAGCGGCCGGGCGAGCGGCCGGGCGAGCGGCCGGGCGAGCGGCCGGGCGAGCGGCCGGGCGAGCGGCCGGGCGAGCGGCCGGGCGAGCGGCCGGGCGAGCGGCCGGGCGAGCGGCCGGGCGAGCGGCCGGGCGAGCGGCCGGGCGAGCGGCCGGGCGAGCGGCCGGGCGAG
This sequence comes from Petromyzon marinus, assembly GCF_048934315.1. Lineage (NCBI taxonomy): Eukaryota > Metazoa > Chordata > Hyperoartia > Petromyzontiformes > Petromyzontidae > Petromyzon > Petromyzon marinus. The sequence goes on from NC_133750.1 coordinate 2,034,701, forward strand.
CGGCCGGGCGAGCGGCCGGGCGAGCGGCCGGGCGAGCGGCCGGGCGAGCGGCCGGGCGAGCGGCCGGGCGAGCGGCCGGGCGAGCGGCCGGGCGAGCGGCCGGGCGAGCGGCCGGGCGAGCGGCCGGGCGAGCGGCCGGGCGAGCGGCCGGGCGAGCGGCCGGGCGAGCGGCCGGGCGAGCGGCCGGGCGAGCGGCCGGGCGAGCGGCCGGGCGAGCGGCCGGGCGAGCGGCCGGGCGAGCGGCCGGGCGAGCGGCCGGGCGAGCGGCCGGGCGAGCGGCCGGGCGAGCGGCCGGGCGAGCGGCCGGGCGAGCGGCCGGGCGAGCGGCCGGGCGAGCGGCCGGGCGAGCGGCCGGGCGAGCGGCCGGGCGAGCGGCCGGGCGAGCGGCCGGGCGAGCGGCCGGGCGAGCGGCCGGGCGAGCGGCCGGGCGAGCGGCCGGGCGAGCGGCCGGGCGAGCGGCCGGGCGAGCGGCCGGGCGAGCGGCCGGGCGAGCGGCCGGGCGAGCGGCCGGGCGAGCGGCCGGGCGAGCGGCCGGGCGAGCGGCCGGGCGAGCGGCCTCACCGGCCACCACGGCGAGCACGGTGAAGATGACGAAGCAGTTCCTCCCCAGGCACTCGGTGACGCGCCTGGAGGTGGCGCTCCTCGCCTCGGCCAAGCGTCGAACTGCGGCCACGCGGCTCCGCAGGCTCCGCCCCAACCCCTGCAGGGCCCCGCGGGCCCCGCCCCCTAAAGCCCGGGCCCCGCCCCCAGGGCCCACGCTGTCACCCCCGAGGAAGGAGGAGGTGGGGGCGCTGCCCTTCTCAGACATGGCTGAGGGTGGGGGGGAAGGGGGGATCAAGGGGGAGGGGGTCACGAGAGGGCGAGTTCACCCATCCACTCACTCAGTCACTCACTCAGTCACTTACCCACTCAGCCACTCATCCACTCACCCCCTCACTCACCCACTCAGTCAACCACTCACCCCCTCACCCACTCAGTCACCCACTCAGTCAATCATCTACTCAACCACTCACCCAATAACACCCACACCCATTCACCCACCCGCCTGCTCGCTCACCCATTCATCCACCCACCCATCCACCCACTCACCCACCCACCCACCCATCCACCCACCCACTCATCCACCCACTCACCCATCCACCCACCCACCCACCCACTCACCCATCCACCCACCTACTCACCCACTCACCCATCCACCCACCTAACCCACTCACCCATCCACCCACCTACTCACCCACTCACCCACCCATCCACCCACCCATTCACCCACCTTCTTACCCACTCACCCATCCACACATGCGAGTGGCTGTGGGGGGGGGGGGGTGTGAGAGTGGGGGCTATGGGGGTGAGGGTGGGGGCTATGGGGGGCTGAAGCGGTTCTCACACGCAGACTTCTCCCGTTGCCTGGCAACGCGTTGAGGCATTCAATGGGGATCTGTTGAGCCCCTCCCCTCATCCTCCTCCCCTCATCCCCTCCCCCTCCACCCCCTCCACCCCTCTCCTCATCCCCCACTGCTCCACCTACTCCTCCACCACCTCCACCTCCTCCACCACCTCCACCACCTCCACCACCTCCATCTCCTCCTACTCCTCCACCACCTCCACCTCCTCCACCACCTCCACCTCCTCCACCACCTCCACCACCTCCACCACCTCCATCTCCTCCTACTCCTCCTCCACCACCTCCACCTCCTCTACCACCTCCTCCTCTTCTACCTCCTCCTCTACCTCCTCTATCTCCTCCTCCTGCTCCACCACCTCCACCTCCTCCACCACCTCTACCTCCACCATCCTCCACCTCCTCCACCTCCTACTCCTCCTCCTCTACCTCCTCCTCTACCTCCTCCTCCACCTCCTCCATCTCCTCCACCTCCACCACCACATCCACCTCCTCCACCACCTCCTCAACCTCCTCCTCCACCTCCACCACCTCCATCTCCTCCACCTACTCCACCACCTCCTCCACCACCTCCTCCTCCACCACCTCCACCTCCACTACCACCACCACCTCCTCCACCTCCTCCTCCTCCACCACCTCCACCTCCACTACCACCACCACCACCGCCGCCTCGTTTCTCTGCCTCATTCTCTCCACGCCAGTGTCTCCCAGTGTCTCTCAGTGTCCCAGTGTCTCGCAGTGTCTCGCAGTGTCTCTGTCTCTCAGTGTCTCAGTGTCTCAGTGTCTCTCAGTGTCTCATAGTGTCTCAAAGTGTCTCAGTGTCTCAGTGTCTCTCAGTGTCTCCGTGTCTCACAGTGTCTCAGTGTCTCTCAGTGTCTCCCAGTGTCTCAGTGTCTCAGTGTCTCCCAGTGTCTCTCAGTGTCTCATAGTGTCTCAAAGTGTCTCAGTGTCTCAGTGTCTCTCAGTGTCTCCCAGTGTCTCGCAGTCTCTCAGTGTCTCAGTGTCTCTCAGTGTCTCAGTGTCTCTCAGTGTCTCATAGTGTCTCACAGTGTCTCAGTGTCTCTCAGTGTCTCACAGTGTCTCAGTGTCTCAGTGTCTCTCAGTGTCTCACAGTCTCACAGTGTCTCACAGTGTCTCACAGTGTCTCAGTGTCCTCAGTGTTCTCAGTGTCTCCCAGTGTCTCTCAGTGTCTCATAGTGTCTCAAAGTGTCTCAGTGTCTCAGTGTCTCTCAGTGTCTCCCAGTGTCTCGCAGTGTCTCAGTGTCTCTCAGTGTCTCAGTGTCTCATAGTGTCTCAAAGTGTCTCAGTGTCTCAGTGTCTCTCAGTGTCTCCGTGTCTCACAGTGTCTCCCGGTGCCTCCCAGTGTCTCCCAGTGTCTCAGTGTCTCCCAGTGTCTCTCAGTGTCTCCCTGTGCCTCTCAGTGTCTCCCTGTGTCTCCCAGTGTATCTCAGTGTCTCCCCGTGTCTCCCAGTGTCTCTCAGTGTCTCCCCGTGTCTCCCAGTGTCTCCCCCGTGTCTCCCCGTGTCTCCCCCGTGTCTCCCAGTGTCTCCCAGTGTCTCCCCCGTGTCTCCCAGTGTCTCCCAGTCACTCTCTCAGTGTCTCCCAGTGTCTCACAGTGTCTCTCCCAGTGTCTCTCAGTGTCTCCCCGTGCCTCCCAGTGTCTCCAAGTGTCTCCCGGTGTCTCCCCGTGTCTCCCAGTGTCTCCCAGTATCTCCCAGTGTCTCCCAGTGTCTCTCCCAGTGTCTCCCAGTGTTTCTCCCAGTGTCTCCCAGTGTCTCTCAGTGTCTCCCAGTATCTCCCAGTGTCTGCCAGTATCTCCCAGTGTCTCTCAGTGTCTCCCCGTGTCTCCCCCTGTCTCCCAGTGTCTCTCCCAGTGTCTCCCCTGTCTCCCAGTGTCTCCTCGTGTCTCCCAGTGTCTCCCCATGTCTCTTAGTGTCTTATAGAGTCTCCCAGTGTCGCCCAGTGTCTCCCCCTGTATCCCAGTGTCTCCGCGTGTCTTCCCGTGTCTCCCCCTGTGTGTCCCCATGTCTCCTTCTGTCTCCCAGTGTCTCCCAGTATCTCCCCGTGTCTCCCCCAGTGCGTCCCCGTGTCTCCTTCTGTCTCCCAGTGTCTCCCAGTGTCTCCGCGTGTCTCCCCGTGTTTCCCCCAGTGTGTCCCCGTGTCTCCCCGTGTCTCCCAGTGTCTCCCAGTTTCTCCGCGTGTCTCCCCGTGTCTCCCCCAGTGTGTCCCCGTGTCTCCCAGTGTCTCCCACCTGTACGTCGGCACGAGTCTCCGTCAGAGATCGTCTCAGAGTGAGAGAGACCCAAACTTTTGAAGCGCTCCCCCACAGCTCCCCACCCCCCAATCTCTCTCCCTCCCTTTCCCTCCACCTCCTTGCCCCCCCCCCTCTCTCTCTCTGCACCGCCCCCCTCTCTCTTTCCCATAATCTCTTCCCATCTGCCCCTCTCTCGCCCCATCTCTCTCCCATCATCTCAATCTCTACCCCTCTCTCTCCATCTTTCTCCATCTCTCGCCCCATCTCTCTCTCCCATCATCTCAATCTCTACCCCTCTCTCTCCATCTTTCTCCATCTCTCGCCCCATCTCTCTCTCCCATCATCTCAATCTCTACACCTCTCTCTCCATCTTTCTCCATCTCTCGCCCCATCTATCTCTCCCATCATGTCAATCTCTACACCACTCTCTCCATCTTTCTCCATCTCTCGCCCCATCTCTCTCTCCCATCATCTCAATCTCTACCCCTCTCTCTCCATCTTTCTCCATCTCTCGCCCCATCTCTCTCCCATCATCTCAATCTCTACCCCTCTCTCTCCATCTTTCTCCATCTCTCGCCCCATCTCTCTCCCATCATCTCAATCTCTACCCCTCTCTCTCCATCTTACTCTCCCTCTCTCTCCGTCTCTCTCTCCCCATCTCTCTCTCGCCCCATGTCTCTCCATCTTTCTCCATCTCTCTCCCCATCTCTCTCTCTCCATCTCTCCATATATCTCTCCCCATCTCTCTCTCCATCTCACGTTGCCATTGGCCGTGTGGCTCAGCCGAATCTCATCAGGGGCACCAGGCTTGTGCATTTCCTGCGGTGCCAGGGCAGGATCTGCCCCACCGGTACTGACGCTGCCAGCGGCTCAAACCAATGTTCCGCCTTTTGGGGGGCATCTTCAGGAAACTGGGAGTGCCCTTCTACAACAGCAGCTTCGTATATGGGGGGTGGTGCCTTACCTGGCTAATAAGCGCCATGACCTCGCCAAACTTCGCCTGTGCTCAGGCGAAGATGGCGGTGTACAGAAAGAGGAAAATATGCTGCAAGGTGCCACTGACGGCTGCTTTGTGGTGCTTCCAGTGTTCAGGGGCCTGCTCAAGGCGCGGCTCCGTCTTCTTCGAACTCTGGGGAGCCGGAAAAGCCCCCTCTGTACCGGCGTAGACGGCAATCCTCGCGTTCACCTTCTGAAGCGCTCGCTCGTCACCGTGGCGTGCGCGATGACCACCACCACCACCACCACGTGACTTTTATTTCGTGCTGTGCGCGGTGCATTTAGCCCCACAGGGCGTGGATGTACAGCGTTTGTTTGTGTTGCTGATGACTTTGTGTGTTTCATATCGGAATCGCCTCCAGTGCTGTTGCTTCTGGCGGCAATTAAAGTTGTTTAAAAGTCTAAAGTCTCTCAATCTCTCCATCCCTCTCTCTCTCTGGCTCTGACTATTCGTGTGTTATGCGTGGGGTCTGATATCTTACCGGAGGGGAATTAAACATTTAATAGCCGACGTTTCGGGCCATGGGACTAATTCACTTGCTCACCCAGCCACGTACTAACCCACTCACTCAGTCACTCACTCACTCACCCAGTCACTTAGCCATTCACTCACTAACCCACTCAACCAGTCACTTACTCACCCAGTCACTCACTCAGCTAGTCACTCACTCACCCAGTCATTTACTCACTCACCCAGTCACTTACTCACACAACCAATTACTAACCCAGGCACTTCCTCAATCACTAACCCACCCACTATCCCACTAACCCACTAACCCACTCACCCACTCACCCAGTCACTCACTAACGCACTCACCCACTCATGCACTAACCCACTTCCTCACCCACTCACCCACTAACCCACTCACCCAGTCACTCACTAACGCACTCACCCACTCATGCACTAACCCACTTCCTCACTCACTAAGCCACCCACCCACCAACTCACCCACTAACCCACTAACCCACTCACCTACTAACCCACTCACCCACTAACCCACTCACCCACTCACTCTAACACTCACTAACGCACTCACCCACTCATGCACCAATCCACTTCCTCACTCACTAAGCCACTCACCCACCAACTCACCCACTAACCCACTCACCCAGTCACTCATTAACCGACTCACTCACTAACCCACCCACTAACCCACTCACGGGGACAGAGAGAGAGGGGGGAGATGGGGAGAGAGAGGGGGGAGGAGGGAGAGATGGGGGGAGAGAGAGGGGGGAGAGAGGGGGGGGGCGCGTGCAGATGAGAGGAGTCGTCAAACGATGAACGGACGCCGGAGTTGTTTTCAGAGAGAGAGAGGGGGAGGGATGAGAGGGAGAGAGAGGCAGGGAGAGAGATGGGGAGAGAGATGGGGGAGAGAGAGATGGGGAGAGAGACGGGGAAGAGAGACGGGGGAGAGAGATGGAGGAGAGAGATGGGGAGAGAGATGGGGATAAGCATAAAAAAAACAAAAAAACCGAAATGATGAACGGATCAAAGTGCCGACTACACCGAGCATCTTCTTGTTTCCTCTGATCGTAAAAAAGAGAGATGGGGAGAGAGATGGGGAGAGAGATGGGGAGAGAGATGGGGAGAGAGATGGAGAGAGAGATGGAGAGAGAGATAGGGGGAGAGAGATGGGGAGAGAGATGGGGAGAGAGATGGAGAGAGAGAGATGGAGAGAGAGATAGGGGGAGAGAGATGGGGAGAGAGATGGGGAGAGAGATGGGGAGAGAGATGGAGAGAGAGAGATGGAGAGAGAGATAGGGGGAGAGAGATGGGGAGAGAGATGGGGGAGAGAGATATGGGGGAGAGAGATGGTGGAGAGAGATGGAGAGAGAGATGGAGAAAGAGATAGGGAGAGAGATGGGGAGAAAGAGATGGGGAGAGATGGGGAGAGAGATGGGGAGAGAGATGGAGAGAGAGATGGAGAGAGAGATGGGGAGAGAGATGGGGGGAATGAGATGGAGAGAGAGATGGGGAGAGAGATGGAGAGAAAGATGGGGGAGAGCGAGATGGGGAGAGAGATGGGGAGAGAGATGGAGAGAGAGATGGGGAGAGAGATGGGGGAGAGAGATGGGGAAAGAGATGGGGGGAATGAGATGGAGAGAGAGATGGAGAAAGAGATAGGGAGAGAGATGGGGAGAAAGAGATGGGGAGAGATGGGGAGAGAGATGGGGAGAGAGATGGAGAGAGAGATGGAGAGAGAGATGGGAGAGAGATGGGGGGAATGAGATGGAGAGAGAGATGGGGAGAGAGATGGAGAGAAAGATGGGGGAGAGCGAGATGGGGAGAGAGATGGGGAGAGAGATGGAGAGAGATGGGGAGAGAAATGGGGGAGAGAGATGGGGAAAGAGATGGGGAGAGAGATGGGGGAGAGAGATGGGGAGAGAGATGGGGGAGAGAGAGATGGGGAGAGAGATGGGGGAGAAAGATGGAGAGAGAGATGGGGAGAGAGATGGAGATGGGGAGAGAGATGGGGAGAGAGATGGGGAGAGAGATGGGGGAGAGAGATGGAGAGAGAGATGGAGAGAGAGATAGGGGGAGAGAGAGATGGGGAGAGAGATGGGGGAGAGAGATGGGGAGAGAGATGGGGAGAGAGATAGGGGAGAGATTGGGAGAAAGAGATGGGGGAGAGAGAGATGGGGAGAGAGATGGGGAGAGAGATGGGGAGAGAGATGGAGAGAGAGATGGAGAGAGAGATGGGGAGAGAGATGGGGGGAATGAGATGGAGAGAGAGATGGGGAGAGAGATGGGGAGAGAGAGAGGGGAGAGCGATGGGGAGAGAGATGGGGAGAGAGATGGGGAGAGGAGATGGGGAGAGAGATGGGGAGAGAGATGGGAGGAGAGGGGAAGAGAAGGGGAGGAGAGATGGGGAGAGCGACTGGGGGCGAGAGAGATGGGAGAGAGATGGGGGGAGAGATGGAGAGAGAGTGGTGAGAGAGATGGGAGAGAGAGTGGGGGAGAGAGATGGAGAGAGAGATGGAGAGAGATAGGGGAGAGAGAGATGGGGAGAGAGATGGGGGAGAGAGATGGGGAGAGAGATGGGGAGAGAGATGGGGGAGAGATGAGGAGAGACATGGAGAGAGATAGGGGGAGAGAGAGATGGGGAGAGAGATGGGGGAGAGAGATAGGGAGAGAGATGGGGAGAAAGAGATGGGGGAGAGAGAGATGGGGAGAGAGATGGGGAGAGAGATGGGGAGAGAGATGGAGAGAGAGATGGACAGAGAGATGGGGAGAGAGATGGGGGGAATGAGATGGAGAGAGAGATGGGGAGAGAGATGGAGAGAGAGATGGGGAGAGAGATGGGGGAGAGAGATGGGGAGAGAGATGGGGAGAGAGATGGGGGAGAGAGATGGGGAGAGAGATGGGGGAGAGAGATATGGGGAGAGAGATGGGGGAGAGAGATGGAGAGAGAGATGGGGAGAGAGATGGGGAGAGAGATGGGGAGAGAGATGGGGGAGAGAGATGGAGAGAGAGATGGAGAGAGAGATAGGGGGAGAGAGAGATGGGGAGAGAGATGGGGGAGAGAGATGGGGAGAGAGATGGGGAGAGAGATGGGGGAGAGATGGGGAGAGAGATGGAGAGAGAGAGAGATAGGGAGAGAGAGATAGGGAGAGAGATGGGGGAGAGAGATGGGGGAGAGAGAGATGGGAAGAGAGATGGGGAGAGAGATGGGGAGAGAGATAGGGGAGAGATGGGGAGAAAGAGATGGGGGAGAGAGAGATTGGGGAGAAAGAGATGGGGGAGAGAGAGAGAGGAGATGGGGGAGCGAACGAGGGTGAGAATCGAGCGAGAGATGAATGAAGGGGCACAAAGACGCCTAGGGAACGAGGAGGGGTATGGGGGGGGGAGCTGATTTCTTTAGCCACGGGAATCCCCGAATGTTTATTTATTTTTCAAGTGCACGGAGAAAGTGGGAGGGTGATCCCCATAGACTCAGCACTGCCATCCATAGACTCAGCACTGCCATCCATAGACTCAGCACTGCCACCCATAGACTCAGCACTGCCCAAAGACTCAACTGTATAGCTGAGGAGATGGAGTCTGCCTGAGTCGCCCGCGTTCACAAATCATCTTTCACTCCATCAAAAAGTAACTTGCAGCGCCACACCTATCACCATCATTAGGGGAAAGAACGGCGATCCAATCTCCGACCCCGAAGAACAGATTTGCTAAGCATTTATGTGAGGTCTTGGGGGAGGGGAAATCCCTTAGCCTGGAAAACATCATGGGGCAAAGTGGGAATGACCCTGATGAGGCTCAAATATTGGAAGAAGTAGTCGGCCCCTGTGAGTGGCTGGCTCAGGTGCCATCTCTTGAGGAAGTACTGAAGGCGATGCAGAGTCTGAGACCAGGAAAGGCACCGGGCAGAGATGATCTCTCAAGCGAAATGCTGAGGGAGGGTGGCGTTTGTGCACAGACTGCCCTACATGACATCATAACAACAGTCTGGACCACTGGACGGGTTCTGCAGAATTGGAAGGATGCCCTGGTGGTTCCCCTCTATAAGAAGGGGGACCGCACAGACTGTAACGACTACTGGGGCATTTCACTTTTCAGTGCCGGGAAAGGTCCTGGCAAGGATTATTCAACATCGCCTTGCCAGGCACGTTGAGGAGAGGCTTGCGGAGCCCCAATGCGGTGTGCGGTCCTACACAGATGCCATATTTTCTGTCCGTCTGCTACAGCAGAGGTGTAGGGAATTCCAACAAGACCTACATATCTGCTTCATTGACCTTGTTAAGGCCTATGATACCATCAGTAGGCCTGGGCTCTTGGTTGTTTATACTTGTTATTTTATTTGGTATTTTATTTGTTATTTTATTTTTTACCTACGTGACTTTACCCAATAGAACCAAAGAGTATGGATCCTAGCAGTCACGAAAGCTTTAAATCTAGAATACTCTTGGTTGTTCTTCGTGCTTTCGGAGTCACTGACCCTCTGCTAACGATCTTTAAGGACCTTCATGATGGTGAGCGGCTCCGGGTCAAACTACGTGGCCGGGAGTCGGAGATGTAAGTGGTGGTGGTGGTGATGATGGAGGTGGTGGTGATGGAGAAGATGGAGATGATATTTATGGTCGTTGTGATTATGGTTGTTGTTGGTATTGTTGTGGTGCTTAGTGGTAGTTGTGGTGATTACGGTTGTTGCGGTGGTAGTTGTGGTGATTGTGGTTGTTGTGGTGGTAGTTGTGGTTGTTGTACTTGTGATGTTATGGATTTGGCGTAGACTTGAAGCCTGCTTGAAGTGTTTATCTGAATCGGTTATGGCCTCGCCTAGGTCGATCACTGTTGTTACATTGTTTTTATCGCTTTATTTTGGTGATTTTGAAAAGGTTTTTGGTTTAGCCATGTTTGTTTGTTGTAGTACAAAGTTAGCCTGATAACTTTAATCTAAATTGTCTTATGGTTGTTATTGTTTGACTTGCTTCCCACTGGGATTTTTGCACACAGCGTGTTTTTTTCTGGAAGACTTTGCTGTTTTTCCCTGGATTTTTCTGTTGCGTGTTGTCACTTTAAGATGCTTTTTGTTCATGTTTTTGTTTGTTGCGGTTGCACCCGAGTCAAGAGCCGCATGGCTCTCAGGGTTATACCAAATAAATGAATCTGAAAAACTTAACTGAATTTCTGCTTGCATGTCTGAATATTCACGTGATTATCTTTGCTTGAACAGAGGATAATTGGGGAGTTGAAGGATCTCAGCGGGGTGAAGCATCTCCAGGAGGAGAAGGACCATGCGACAGAGAAACGCCTCATGGTAGAGGAGCGCCTCTTTGAGGTGCAGCACCTTGCCAGGGTGAAGTGCTGCACAGAGGAGACGTGCTTCAGAGACTATCTCCTCAAGAAACGACTCGTTATAGTGAAGTGCTTCACAGAAGAGAAGCGTCTGGAGGAGAAGTGTCTCGCAAACGTGAAGAGCGTCGAGGAGGAGAAGCGCCTCCTGGCTTTGAGATGTCGGCCCAGGTTTTGTGGAAAGACTCCAAGTTGGTTATTGATCCGTCAGACGAACACTGCTTTTCAATCTTCCCGGAGAATGTCTCGGCATCCTCCTTGGCGTGTTTCGTTATGCACACCACCGCTTGTTCCTTGAACACCTTGCGCTCCTAGTGAGGGCGTGAGAATCAGAGGCCCACAGAGACCCACTAAGCCTTATAGAGACCCAGAAACTCACAGAGACTCATACAGACCCAGAGACTCACAGATACTTATACAGACCCAGAGACTCACAGAGACTATGCAGACCCATAGAGACTTATAGAGACTCATACAGACCCAGAGACTCACAGAGACTTATATAGACACAGAGACTCACGGAGACTTATAGAAACCTAGAGACTCACAGAGATTTATATAGACACAGAGACTCATGGAGACTTATACAGACCCAGAGACTCACGGAGACTTATACAGACCCAGAGACTCACAGAGACTCAGACAGACCCAGAGACTCACAGAGACTCATACAGACCCAGAGACTCACAGAGACTAATGCAGACCCAGAGACTCACAGAGACTGATACAGACCCAGAGACTCACAGAGACTTATACATACCCGGAGACTCACAGAGACTTATACAGACCCAGAGACTCACAGAGACTTATACAGACCCAGAGACTTACAGAAACTTATACAGACCCAGAGACTCACAGAGACTTTTACAGACCCAGAGACTCACAGAGACTTATACAGACCCAGAGACTCACAGAGACTTATACAGACCCAGAAACTCACAGAGACTCATACAGACCCAGAGACTCACATAGACTTATACAGACCCAGAGACTCACAGCGACTTATACAGACCCAGAGATTCACAGAGACTCATACAGACCCAGAGACTCACAGAGACTAATGTAGACCCAGAGACTCACAGAGACTCATACAGACCCAGAGACTCACAGAGACTTATACAGACCCAGAGACTCACAGAGACTTATACAGACCCAGAGACTCACAGAGACTTATACAGACCCAGAGACTCACAGAGACTTTTACAGACCCAGAGACTCACAGAGACTTATACAGACCCAGAGACTCACAGAGACTTATAGAGACCCAGAGACTCACAGAGACTTATACAGACCCAGAGACTCACAGAGACTTTTACAGGCCCAGAGACTCACAGAGACTTATACAGACCCAGAGACTCACAGAGACTTATACAGACCCAGAGACTCACAGAGACGTATACAGACCCAGAGACTCACAGAGACTTATACAGACCCAGAGACTCACAGAGACTTATATAGACCCAGAGACTCACAGAGACTAATGCAGACCCAGAGACTCACAGAGACTCATACAAACCCAGAGACTCACAGAGACTTATACAGACCCAGAGACTCACAGAGACTTATATAGACCCAGAGACTCACAGAGACTCATACAGACCCAGAGACTCACAGAGACTCATACAGACCCAGAGACTCACAGAGACTCATACAGACCCAGACACTCACAGAGACTTATACAGACCCAGATACTCACAGAGACTCATACAGACCCAGAGACTCACAGAGACTAATACAAACCCAGAGACTCACAGAAACTTATACAGACCCAGAGACTCACAGAGACTTATACAGACCCAGAGACTCACAGAGACTTATACAGACCCAGACACTCACAGAGACTTATACAGACCCAGAAACTCACAGAGACTAATGCAGACCCAGAGACTCACAGAGACTCATACAGACCCAGAGACTCACAGAGACTCATACAGACCCAGAGACACACAGAGACTAATGCAGACCCAGAGACTCACAGAGACTCATACAAACCCAGAGACTCACAGAGACTTATACAGACCCAGAGACTCACAGGGACTTATACAGACCCAGAGATTTATACAGACCCAGAGACTCACAGAGACTAATGCAGACCCAGAGACTCACAGAGACTTATACAGACCCAGAGACTCACAGAGACTTATACAGACCCAGAGACTCACAGAGACGTATACAGACCCAGAGACTCACAGAGACTTATACAGACCCAGAGACTCACAGAGACTTAGACAGACCCAGAGACTCACAGAGACTTATACAGACCCAGAGACTCACAGAGACTCATACAGACCCAGAGACTCACAGAGACTCATACAGACCCAGAGACTCACAGAGTCTTTTACAGACCCAGACACTCACAGAGACTTATACAGACCCAGAGACTCACAGAGACTTATACAGACCGAGAGACTCACAGAGACTCATACAGACCCAGAGACTCACAGAGACTTATACAGACCCAGAGACTCACAGAGACTCATACAGACCCAGAGACTCACATAGACTTATAGAGACCCAGAGACTCACAGAGACTTATACAGACCCAGAGACTCACAGAGACTTGTACAGGCCCAGAGACTCACAGAGACTTATACAGACCCACAGATTCCCATACTCATAGAAAGCCAAATTAAAACTAAACAATATATTTTATTCTTACCAGGTGAGACCCCTTAGCTACTGCGTAGCTGTTTGTTCAGAAGCGATCGCGGCTATCACAAATGACAGCAGCGCCACCAAGTGGCCGGTATCATCCTAGCGTGCGAATTTATAGCTGCAGCCACAATGCTGTAAACGCGTGGTAATGTTGACTCTGAACGTGGAGGGGAAAAACCGGAGGACCCGGAGACTAATCCACGTGGCCACGGAGAGAGAAAGAGAGACGCAGACTCCACTTATACCGCAGCAGCAGCAGCGGCGGCGGGCATCGTCAGGGTCAGGATCGAACCCACGACCTCCTGCACATCAGGCGAGGTAGTCAACATCTCCTACCCACCGTGATTTCAGGGTCCAGGATCTAACCCACGACCTCCTGCACACCAGGCGAGGTAGTTAACATCTCCTACTCACCGTGGTGTCAGGGTCCAGGATCGAACCCACGACCTCCTGCACACCAGGCGAGGTAGTCAACATCTCCTACCCACCGTGGTTTCAGGGTCCAGGATCGAACCCACGACCTCCTGCGTACCAGGCGAGGTAGTTAACATCTCCTACCCACCGTGGTGTCAGGGTCCAGGATCGAACCCACGACCTCCTGCGTACCAGGCGAGGTAGTCAACATCTCCAACCCACCGAGTTACAGCAACAACAACAGAGAGGGGAGTACCTGCCGGTACTGATCTCGAAACAGCGTTGCACGGACGCTGTGTGAGTCGGAGCGAGGATGACGAAAACGCCTCCCCTATTGCTGCCTCGTAGCGGCACTCGCCTGCATCGCAATATGCTGGGGCTGATGCTCTCCTCCTCCTCCTCCTCTCCCCCTTCCCCCTCCTCCTCCTCTCCTCCCTGCCGGGCTGCCGCTGATCGGGTGATCGACCCCACCCCCTGCACCAGCGTCCTCTCTGCGGGGCATGGCTAGTGGCTGGCTCCCCACCGCCTCGGGTTACCCCACACACTCCCCACGAAAACCACCACTAATGCCGAGGTGGCTTGCTTGCACGCGCGTGCCCGTACAGGTGCACGCTGCTGCACCACGCCTCGCGACGATGAATAACCACCCAGCACTCACGCTGCGGGGGCTGCGGCTGTGGCGGCGGCGGCGGCGGCGGCGTGCACGCGCGGGTCCGGGCGCAGTCCAAGGAGGAGTCACGACGCAGCGCAGCAAATCACTCGCACGCAAGCGCACGCACCGGGCACGCTGACGATCGCGTAAGATGGTAAACATCCGCGCGTGAATCCGCCGTGCAGACACGCGTACGGGCGAGCGGAATGAATCGTTTACGATTGAATACACGCCGATCGTCACGCGTACGGGCGAGCGCAAACACGCGGGCACGGGTGATCGTGTCGATGAGGATATTCGCGCGCTAATCCCCAATGGACGTGTAGAGGTGTGACGGGAGGGGGGGCCACGTGGTTGTAGGGCAGTGGTTACAACCACGTCCGCTACGGACCACCCTGGGGGGATGCTGGGATCCCTCCCGAGCCCCACCCTCCCGAGTGAGGAACTCTATAAAAGGTGGGACCCGGGGTGCTGGAGTTCAGTTCGACTCGAGCAAGATGAAGAACCAGTGAAGAGAGAAGACCGACTAGCTAGGCCCTGGAGCTCCCGTGATCCGCTGTCCTTTTGAGGGCCGGGCAAGGCAAGCCAGGGTGCGACCCCAGAGCCGCGAGGGCCGATGTCCTTCTAAGGGCCGGACTCGTGTGGCTGGTGGTCGGGACCTGCGCCGAAGCTGGGCCAGGTCAGAGAGTTCGGGAGATAGGGCCAGGTGTGAGGGAACCAGGGAGCTAGAGCGTGTAGAGCCCGGGGATCGTTCCCTCTGTAGGTACGGGTGAAGAGGCCGCTATCTCTTCAAGTATTAGATTCGATACTGTAACAGAAGTGTTTATAATAAATACGTGTTGCCTCTAAAGAACAGTCTCCGACGTCATTAAGGCCACTACACATACACAGTCGATGGCCATATACTCGCGCTAATCCCCCGTGCAAACACAATCGCAAGCTCAAGCACGCGGCCACCGATGCGCACACGCTCGAATTACACACCACGTCTGTCTCTGTCTGTCTGTCTCTGTCTGTGTCTGTCTGTCTGTCTCTGTCTGTCTGTCTCTGTCTGCCTGTCTCTGTCTGTCTTTGTCTGTCTGTCTCTGTCTGTCTCTGTCTGTCTGTCTCTTTCTGTCTCTGTCTGTAGTGTAGTGGTGAGTGTAGTGTATAGTAGTGTATTGGTGAGTGTAGTGTATAGTAGTGTAGTGGTGAGTGTAGTGTATAGTAGTGTAGTGGTGAGTGCAGTGTATAGTAGTGTAGTGGTGAGTGTAGTGTATACTAGTGTAGTTGTGAGTGTAGTGTATAGTAGTGTAGTGGTGAGTGTAGTGTATAGTAGTGTAGTGGTGAGTGTAGTGTATAGTAGTGTAGTGGTGAGTGTAGTGTATAGTAGTGTAGTGGTGAGTGTAGTGTATAGTAGTGTAGTGGTGAGTGTAGTGTATAGTAGTGTAGTGGTGAGTGTAGTGTATAGTAGTGTTGTGGTGAGTGTAGTGTATAGTTGTGTAGTGGTGAGTGTAGTGTATAGTAGTGTAGTAGTGAGTGTAGTGTATAGTAGTGTAGTGGTGAGTGTAGTGTATAGTAGTGTAGTGGTGAGTGTAGTGTATAGCAGTGTAGTGGTAAGTGTAGTGTATAGTAGTGTAGTGGTGAGTGTAGTGTATAGTAGAGTAGTGGTGAGTGTAGTGTATAGTAGTGTAGTGGTGAGTGTAGTGTATAGTAGTGTAGTGGTGAGTGTAGTGTATAGTAGTGTAGTGGTGAGTATAGTGTATAGTAGTGTAGTGGTGAGTGTAGTGTATATTAGTGTAGTAGTGAGTGTAGTGTATAGTAGTGTAGTGGTGAGTGTAGTGTATAGTAGTGTAGTGGTGAGTGTAGTGTATAGTAGTGTAGTGGTGAGTGTAGTGTATAGTAGTGTAGTGGTGAGTGTAGTGTATAGTAGTGTTGTGGTGAGTGTAGTGTATAGTAGTGTAGTGGTGAGTGTAGTGTATAGCAGTGTAGTGGTAAGTGTAGTGTATAGTAGTGTAGTGGTGAGTGTAGTGTATAGTAGTGTAGTGGTGAGTGTAGTGTATAGTAGTGTAGTGGTGAGTGTAGTGTATAGTAGTGTAGTGGTGAGTGTAGTGTATAGTAGTGTAGTGGTGAGTATAGTGTATAGTAGTGTAGTGGTGAGTGTAGTGTATATTAGTGTAGTAGTGAGTGTAGTGTATAGTAGTGTAGTGGTGAGTGTAATGTATAGTAGTGTAGTAGTGAGTGTAGTGTATAGTAGTGTAGTGGGCTCAAACTGACACTCAGACGTACTGTTTGTAGGCAACACATTTATTTAACCAACACGTTCATGTGGTGCCACGACCATTGAGCCACTCTGCAAGTGCCGCAACCCTTCCCTGAACATACACACACGCCACACACACACACACGCCGGGGTCCGGTGGGGGATCGCCTGGCACCACGGGTTTTCATCCGAAGTAAGCCTAGCGGGGATGTCCCACGGTTTCCCGGTGCCAGGAGATTGGCCGAACCCCCCCCCCCAGGCCAAATTGCATTGTGGCCCCTCTTAAATTCGCTTAACATTGTATTGGCGCACAGAAGCTCACCAGGCTAACCACAATGAGACACTCACTGCACTGCGGGCGCGGAGACAAGAGACAGGGCGGGACAGCGTGACGTAATGCCCTAGGTAACAGCCGGGAAACTTTCGAAAATTGAAAGGTAGGGGCACGATTGGCTGCGCAGGATAATGTCACGTAACCCTGGATTTTCAGAATCCCAGGGCATAACAGGAGGGAGCGAAAAACGGTAAAGGGACTTCTCCTCCAGTCGTTCATGGGCAGGCAGCCGACGTCGTGGAAGCGCTACCCGCTACCACACAAGCGCATTGGGGGGGGGGCGTGTAAGCAGTGCCGGCCATATTTGTACAGCAGGAAATGTCGCGTGCGCACTGACCATTGTGCTCCGCAGTTCCTCCTCACATTCAAGGAACTGTGGGGGCTGATGGCCCGGTGGCTGACGCAGCTGCAGGAGTATAACCTGCAGATCGACTACAGGGCTGCACGGATGCACGCAAACGCGGACGCATTGTCAAGGCGACCCGCGGTGTGCTCTGAGACACGGGCTGAGGAGGCCTGCCTGTGCTTCACGGGGGGGTGCTGCCGACAGACAGCAGCCCCCCGGTGAAGCATCAGCCGGGCGAACCAGCTGGTTGGGGCCCACCTACAGGGGCCATTCACGCGATCCCACCGAGGCAACCGGTATATCCTCGTGGCGGTAGAGTATTTACACGCTATCCAGTGGCAGTGGCCATCCCCGACAAGACGGCCCTTGTGGTCACCTGGGCATTTGTGGAGCAGTGCGTGCTTAAACATGGGATCCCCGAACGAGTCATTACTGACCAGGGTTGTGAGTTCGAGGCAGAGCTATTTCAGGAGCAGTGCCGGGAGTTCACAATCCAGAAGGACCGAACCATAGCATACCACCCCAGGCAAATGGCATGATAGAGCGCATGAATCAGACCTTAGCCGGGAAGCCAATCAGCAGGATTGGGATGAACGCCTCCTCTACACTCTGTTTGCCCACAATACCACGGTGCACATGTCCATTGGACAGACCCCGTTCCTAATGATGTTTGGTCGTGAGTCTCGCCTACCGGCAGATCTGTTGTTTGGCATTCCCCCTCCACAATTGGAGGAGGGGATCCAGCCCGTGGAGCACCTGATGGGGACCCTGCGAGGGGCCCATGGCCGGGCCTACCAACAGGGGGAGGCCGCACATCAGCAGGCTCTAAGGTGCGGCTGCACACCCCGCACGTAGGGGCCGGACAGGTGGGGAAGCTGAGCACCTACTGGCGCGGACCCTGGACCGTAGTGCGGCAGATCTCCCCGTGGACGGTGCTGATCCGGGGCGGGGAGAGGGGCTGAGAGACGGTGGTTAACGTCCGCCGATTAAAACCATGGAGGGCAGTCCCGGCAAGAGAGACCCCCGCCCTCCGGGTACCCCTAACCCTAACTGCTCGAGATCTGCCTCTAACTGAGACACCTGCCCGGTCAGCCCCCCTACCATGGAGTGTAGCCCTCCCATCTCGGATTGGATCGTCTCCACCGTAGACTGCAGCTTGGTCATATTCCCGTGTACTCGGGTCACCTCCTTGCTTACGTGGGTCACCTGCTCGTTTACTTGGGTTACTTTCCCGCGTAAATGGGTCACATGGCCGGCGATATCCCCTATGCCGGTCTGTAGCCCCGGCACCCATCCATTGGTCTGCCACCACAAGGTGCCAGCCAGGTATCTCTGGACCTTCTCGGCGGTGAGGTCCTCAATTCTTTCCGCAGCGTACCCCGGGCGTGCGATCTGCACTAGCGAGCGCACGTCCTCGGCGTAGTTGCGGAGGTCCTCGCTCGGCTGGCGGCGGCGCGAATCGAATGCCGCCTTCGCCTCCTCCTCATTGCGCGCCGAAGCGTTGGTCGAGTCGGTGTATTAGTTCACCCCACTGCGCTTGCGCGCTTGCGGGGTAGCGCTTCCACAAAGTTGGCTGCCCGCCCATCCAACTGCATATTCAGCCGTTGTAACGCTTGTGCGCCCGTCCAGCCGTTTATATATTTGGCGTACGTGAGGTTGCGGGAAAACGACTTCCATGACGGAATCCCTTGCCCGGTGAATACCCATCTTACCTTAGCTTGGGGTGGGGCGCCTCTCTTCCTTGGAGGCGTGGGGGGGTCGTACCACCTCTGACACCATTCTGTGGGGCCTGACGCCCCGCTCCTCCTCTCCCCCCCCCCCCCCCCTCCTCTGCCCCTTCTCGCCGGGCTGCCACCGATCAGCTGATCGGCCTCACCACACCAGCGTTCTCTCTGAGCCACATGGCTAGTGGCTGGCTCCCCACCGCCTCGAGTTATCCCACACACTCGTAGCAGCACTTGCGGGCATCACACGGATGCTGCGAGTGGCTCAAGGAGGCATGATGGCAGGGAAGGGTCTGGATCGCCTGGAGGTTGAAGACAACTGCCCTCACCGGCCCGGGGCACCAATCTTTCTTCTCTCAACTTCAAAGGCCCAGGGTGGCATTGTACTGCGTAGCCAATCGCGTGCTCACCTGCGCCATCTGCATGGAGGGCCACGGGGTCTTCTGCTGCTCTTCTGGCCTAGTATTCCACCCTCCGCCTCTCCCAGTGTCGTGAGTAACTCATTGCGGTTGGCCCAGTGAACCTTTTCGTTCTGTGCCCATGCAATCTTAAGCCAATTCAGGGGCCCCGCAATGTAACCTGTCCTGTGGGGGGTCGGCCAATCTCCTGGCACCGGGAAACCGTGTGACTCTCCCTCTAGGGGCCCTGTAGATTAAAACCCGATGTGCCAGGCAACCCCCGTCAGGACACTGCTACGTGGGTGCGCTGTGTGTGGGTTGTGTGTTTAGTGTGGGGGCCGGGAGGGGATTGCAGCGTTTGCGGAGTTGCTCCGTGGTCGTGGCACCACAAGTGCTCTATTACAGTAGTGTAGTGTATGGTGTAGTGTATAGTATAGTGTAGTCTATAGTGTAGTGTATAGTGTAGTGTACAGTGTATAGTATACACACCATACACTACACTAGACACTAGTGCTGCATAAGTAATGAATTGGCACGGTCTGTTTACGCAACACTAAACCTCTCTAGCTGGCCATGTCGGGTGGTGGTGGCGGGTTTAACGATGCCACGTTGACATCTTTTACGCGATCGCACCCGACTAAAACCCTGTAATAATTACTGATGACGTTGGTAGTGAAAGCCCTCTATGTCCTAAAATTAAAAAAAATAAAACACATCGACGATTCTCACCCTTTTCAGCGTTCCACCGATTCTCTCACCCACCCGCCCCCCCCCCCCCGTCACGAATTCCCCCCGGGGGCAGCCGGGCCGGGCCTGGGAGATCACCGGGAGAGGATCGCAGATTCTCGACGGGACGCGGTGAAGAATGACGACGCCGCACTGGGAAGGAAGAAACTCAAAGACAACTCGCGCCCTGGTGTGCGCTTTCTTTTTATTTCTAAGACAAAAAAAACCCTTTAATGTCAAAACTTGGTACAACTATTGACATCTTCCCAAAAAATATATGTAATAAAATATAATATAAAGGCGACGACTCGTCAGGGCGGCAAGCTCCGGTAACGGCGCTTGTGCCAAACGGTGCGGGACTCGCCGATTAGTCGCAAGCGGTTTTAGAATGAGCGCACGAATGATCGCATCACGTAGATTACAACAGCACCACCACACAAGAACAAAGACAAAGATCCCCTTTCCCCGTGTAGCCTTAACAGACTTTTGGGGGCAAGTGCTGTCAGCGAGCAGCGCCGGTGAAGGCTACCGGCACTGTGGCACACGAGGGGGTGGGTGGCCGACACCACGCCAAGGCCGCCCTTTGTCTCCGCAGTGGCGACGTCAACGCATCGTGTGCCAAACCTCCCTTGCCACTACCAATCAGCTTCAAAGACAATGCATCATCATTGACGACCAGAGCATGGAGAGGACCAATCAGCTTCAAAGACAATGCATCATCATCTACTACCAGAGCACGGCTTTTGGTTTGCATGTTCACCACACATGTATATGTGTGGTGAATGCAAGTAAGGTTTCCGATTGGTGTTTTAACATCTTAACACACACCACAACCCCCTCTTTTATTGACAGAAAAGGATATTTAAAAAACCCATTGTTATAGCAATGCATTGGCAAGTGTTCTTCACTTAAGAAGCACCCCCTCCACCCCCCCCGCCCTTAGCCGTCGGCTGTGTCGGGTGGTGGCGGGTTTCGCGGCGCGTTCGTACGCGAGGCCCCTGTGAGCTGCCGTGCGGCAGCCCTTGTTCACTAGCGGAGTCAGCGGCTCCAGCTGGAGGCTTTGCACGCGGAAACCCGTGGGCCAAGTAGCGGCCAAGCGGCTGCCGGAGCGCGATTATAAAATGGAGGGATGCCCCCGCCCGCGCCTGGAGGAAAATCGATGCGACCGCGAGGAGAGAACGACGCACCAGAACTCCAAGTATGCGAGCAGGCCTCGCCGAGCCCACGGAGACCTCTACGCGATCGAACCCAAAAGAAAAAACAACCTTGATTATTACTGCGTAAAAATATGAGAAAAGCATCAATGATTGAATCACAAGATCATGACGCGGCGTGTGTCTGTGTGTGTCTGTGTGTATCTACGTGTGCGTCTGTGTGTGTGTGGGGAGTGGTAGTGTAGCGGTTAGCGCGCTGCGCAATGAACCCGGGGACCCGAGGCCAATTTCCGCTCACGGACAACACCAGTGATTGATTATCTGAACTGATCCTGGGCCTCCCCTAGGTCGACGCAGCCTCAAATGAGTACTTTGTTGCGATGTGTGAACATCGCCGCTAGGGAGACAAAGGCGGCCGGGTGTGGTGCTGGCCACCCAGCCGCTCGTGTTCCGTGCCGGCCTTTATAGGTGCTTGCTAACCGCACTTGCCCCTCTCGTCTGTTGAGGCTATATCGGGGATCTTTGTGTGTGTGTCTGTGTGTGTGTGTGTGTCCGGCAAAAACAACCCCCTACCTCTTCGTGGTGCCGGACGGGCAACGCTGTCATGGACAGTGCTGTGGGGGGGAGGGCCAATTGCCATTGGCCTTTCCCCTCATGGCGTCTGTGACCACCACAGCGGCCAAATGGGGGATCTGGACGGGTGCACGGGGCTGGTAACCCCACCCCCTTCAATAAATTACCACTAGACCACGAATGAAAAATGTAATTAATAAGCTTGTGCCGGAGGCCCCGGGGGGACAGGCGTCTATGACGTCTCCTGGCCAAACCCCAATTGGCGGAGCCAGGAGATTGAATCTTTACCCTCGGGGCTCCTCCAAAAACAACAAAAAGCCACTACGGATGGTCACGTGGAATGTTTGAACGCTCACTGCGGAGGAGAGGCTGCTACTCCTTTGTCGGGAGCTGGACCGGTACCACTTGGATCTATGTGGTATTCAGGAGGTCCGGTGGACCGGCTCTGGCTCCTGCCACCATGAGGGGTGGACAGTCCTCTACTCAGGGCAGGAGACTACCAAACAACAGGGAGTGGCTCTTCTTCTGGCGAGCCCAAAGTAGCCCCAGGCTACCGGGCAGAGATGATCTCCAAAGCGGAATGCTGAGAGAGGGTGGCGTTTGTGGATAGACTGCCCTACATGACATCATAACAATAGTCTGGACCACTTGACAGGTTCCGCAAGAATGGAAGGATGCCCTTGTGATCCCCCTCTTTAAGAAGGGGGACCGCACAGACTATAACAACTACAGGGGCATTTCACATCTCAGTGTGCCGGCAAAGGTCTTGGCAAGGATTATTTAACATCGCCTTGCCAGGCTTCGACGAGGAGAGGATTGCAGAGCCCCAATGCGGTTTGAAGAAAGGGCGGTCCTGCACATATGTTCTGTCCGTCTGCTACAGCAGAGGTGTAGGGAATTCCCACAAGACCTACATCTCTGCTTTATTGACCTGGTCAAGGACTATGATACCATCAGCAGGCCTGGGGTCTTGGTTGTTCTTCGTGCTTTCGGAGTCCCTGACCCTCTGCTCACGATCTTCAAGGACCTTCATGATGATGAGCGGCCCCGGGTCAAACTACGTGGCCGGGAGTCCGAGATGTAGGTGGTGGTGGTGATGATGGAGGTGGTGGTGGTGGTGGAGATGATGGTGGTGGTGATGAAGGTGGTGGTGGTGATGGAAATGGTGGTGGTGATGATGGAGGTGGTGGTGGTGGTGGTGATGATGGAGGTCGTTGTGATTATGGTTGTTGTGGTTGTTGTTGGTATTGTTGTGGTGCTTAGTGGTAGTGGTAGTTGTGGTAATTACGGTTGTTGTGGTGGTAGTTGTGGTGATTGTCGTTGTTGTGGTGGTAGTTGTGGTTGTTGTGGTGCTTGTGATGTTATGGATTTGGCATAGACTTGAAGCCTGCTGAAGTGTTTATCATCACTGAACTCTCCCGGCTTTGAGATGTCGGCCCAGGTTTTGTGGAAAGACTCCAAGTTGGTTATTGATCCGTCAGCTGAACACTGCTCTCCAATCATCTCGAAGAAATTCTTGGCATCCTTCTTGGCGTATTCCGTAATGAACGCCTCCGCTTGTTCCTTGAATACCTTGCGCTCCACCTGAGGGCGTGAGAATCAGAGGCCCACAGAGACTCATGTAGACCCACAGCGACCCATACTCATAGAGAGCCAATTTTAAACTAAACAACATATTTTATTGTTACCAGGTGAGGCCCACTTAGCTACTGCGTAGCTCTTTGTTCAGAAGCGATCGCGGCTATCACAAATGAGAGCAGCTCCACCAAGTGGCCGGTATCATCCTCGCGTGAGAATTTATAGCTGCAGCCACAATGCTGTGAACGCGTGGTGATGTTGACTGAGCGTGTAGACAAATCCACGCGGTCATGGAGAGAGACAGAGAGACGCAGACTCCAATTATACCGCAGTAGCAGTGGCAACAGTGGGCATCGTCAGTGTCCGGGATAGACCCCACGACCTCCTGCACACCAGGCAAGGTAGTCAACACCTCCTATCCACCGAGTTACAGCAGCAACAGAGAGGGGAGTACCTGCTGGTACTGATCTCGAAACAGCTTCTCCTTCAGGCTCTTGTTGGAGCAGCATCTGTTGCAGCACACAATCAGCGTCCCCACCAGAATGGAGAAACCGATGAGACCGAAGCCACAATACTAGAAAGAGAACAAAGGGACAAAAGGGTCGTGGATTGTGTTATTTTGTCACTTTCCGGACGCATTGTACGTATGTGATGTGTGTACGTGTGTAGTGGAGTCGCAGACGTACTCCTTGGAGGCAACACATTTATTTATACCAATGTAGTGCCACTGTCAGGCACTATGTATATATTCACCATTGACCCTTACCTGCAGTAGCAGACATGTGCCAACAGGGGGGTGGAAGACAGGCTCGGTGGGATGAGTCAGGCCGTTGGGCCAACGGGGATCCCAGACCCCAGACCCCAAGAGGGGGCTGGGGGAATGCCGTCATATTCCAGGGCCTCCTAGAGAGTTCCAGAAGGAAGGTGTGGCTAGAGGTGGAGATACTCTGGAGAAAGTTTAAAAGCCGGACCCCTGAACGGTTCCGGAAGTCCTCGTCCATCTGAAGACCTGAATAGCCTCTCTAAAGACCTGAAGAGAAGAGCCCAGTGGGCAGAACCCGAACCC
Source organism: Petromyzon marinus (assembly GCF_048934315.1). NCBI lineage: Eukaryota > Metazoa > Chordata > Hyperoartia > Petromyzontiformes > Petromyzontidae > Petromyzon > Petromyzon marinus. The sequence continues at coordinate 2,059,003 of NC_133750.1, forward strand.
CTGGCTAGGGTCGGGTTCAGAGCACAACCAGTGTAGGGTTAGCGCTATAACCAGAGTAGGGGCACATTAGTCTGGCGGGGCTACATCCTTAGAGTATCGGGTGTAAAGGGCCATTACCCATTTGTTATGTACTTGTAGTTTTACAAAAAACGTGTTGCCTCTAAAGAACCATCTCTCCTCGCCTTGGAACCTACTACACCAACATAAAGGGGTAACTGCCCCTTCGCCAGATAACAACCTATGGTGGTGGAACCCCAGGCTAACTGCGCTAACACTCTGGAATAGCTACAATGGACAGGACTCCGGCTTGGGTCCTGTCCACGTGTTGGTGACTCTTCACAGACGTCGAATGTAGAACGTAGATCTTCAGGATATCACAGCAATGCTAAACCCCGGTCCCACTGGGGACCCGGTTTATATCCCCGCTGGTCGTGGCTGACTCTGCCCTTGGCCACGCCCACCTTCTCGAATCCTCGAGCAAGATCTGACACATAACCACCCCAGCCCCCATTTGGGGCTCCTGTGTAGACTGTACCCGTCACGTGCCTCCCAGGGTCAACCAGAGTGCCATGGCCCAAAATAACCCCATTCATGGCTGACACTCTCACACCCCGTCCTGTAGGGTTCGGCACTCCATGCCGAGTGTGCTGCCACTTCAGCGCTATTACTCGGCGCTCACCGAGCCCCTCTAGGGCTGTTACTACACCCGCATATATGGGGTGTCTACGATGTGAGTACATCGCACGCCGTGACTCTCTAGGGCTGGCACACAGTGACGTCCATGATGTCACTACACGTGTGTGTACGTGTGTAGTGACATCACGGATATCACTGTATGGTGCTGGCCCTAGAGGGGCACGATTTTTCGATGTACTCACATCACGGACACCACGTATGTAGCGACATCGTGAATGTCACTGAGTAATGCCGGCTCTAGTGAGGCATGGCGTGTGATGCATTGTCATCGCAGACACCCCGTGTATGTGGGTGCAGAACCAGCCCTAGAGGGGGCTCGGTGAGCGCTGAGATAGCGCTCAGTGGCACCACGCATGGCCAAGGGCGGGGCCGGCCACGACCCGGGAGTATATAAGCGGGGTCCCCACAGGGGTTCAGCGTTAGTACCGTCATCTGAAGATCTACGTTCCACGTCCAAGAAGAGTCAACTACATGTGAACCCGGACCCGAACTGGGGTCCGGTCCGTTGTAGCTAACTCCCAGTGTGTTAGTGTAGTTTAGCCTGGTGGTCCACCACCATAGGTTATCTGGTGAAGGGGCAGTAACCACTTTGTGTCAATGTGTTGGTGTCAATAAATATGTGTTGCCTCCAAGAGTACGTCTGCGACTCAGTTGAATCCACTACACGTTTATACGTGTGTGTGTGTATGACAGGCCCACTCTCATCGTCTACAGCCTCCCACGTCAGAGAATGAGGAGACTTTCTGCAGCCTTCACATGAAGATTCGGAGAGCCATGAGGCGCTGCAAGGATGGGTGGTTGTTGTGGGTTGCTGAGGAGATGGAGTCTAATCTAGAGCATTTTACAGACTGCGAGACAAGGAGGCTCAACTAATCGAGTCGCTAACCTTCCTTAAGAGATGCCGCGATAACAAGGTAATACTGATCGCATTTACACTCACATCTACTGTTGTCATTTCTCCTAACGCTAAACGGATCTTGTTTAAAGCCAGCCTATCCCTAATCTCAGATAGAATAAGATTTCTCCGATTTGAACTTGATAATTTAGACAAGACTCTTACAATCACACTTAAAATCAACAGATAAAATGTCCACTTCTGATTGGGACCATGTAGATAACATGACAGTCTCGTCTGCTAATTCAATGTCAACCAAATGTAAAGTTAACTTGATCGCTAAATTCAACCTCCTGTCAAAAAAGAAGCCAGATCCACACGTTAAAAAGTTAGATGTTAACAAGATTGTCATCAATCAGAGTAACACTCCAATTTATGACAGCCTAAAATCGGTACTAGCTAAAGGGTTTAATTTCGCAGTCACCCCTAAACATATCCCAGTGGATGATATAATCTCCCAGGTCGACGTAGCCCTTCAAAGGCTTGGGACACATCCCGACAGACGTTGCTAGATCTGACATTGCCACCATTTTTAAAAAATGCTAAGAAACCCATCAGTAACATCAGCAAAGACGAGCGCTCTGAACTCGCTAAATTGAAAAAGAGAGATGACGTAGTCATCCTCTCGGAAGACAAGGGCAATGCTACTGTCATCATGGATAAAACCGCATACAACAACAAAATCCAGGACCGTCTTAATGATGGCAGTAACACCAAAATCTACAAAGATCCTACTAACAGCCTGGCTACAAAACCAACAATATCATTACCAGTTCGACTTCTCTAATCGAACCAGTCAAACGGCTCTCCCTAAAACCTTCTGCTACTAGACCACCCAGATTCTATGGTCTTCCTAGGATCCATAAAGAAGGCACTCCACTTCAGCCCATCGTTTCCACTATCAACTCACCTACCTACAAATTGGCCCGTTTTCTGTCTGAGACTTTGCTTCCATTCACTGGCAAGACTACCTCAGCAGTACATAACTCAGCTCACTTAGTCTCTAATCAAGGGCATCACTGTCCCCAGATGATTTTCTCCTCAGCTTTGATGTAGTTTCTCTGTTCACCAAGGTTCCTATGCCTGACACCTTAGCAATAATTGAAGATTTAGTCCAACATGGACTGAATCCTGATGTTCCTACTCTGGTTAGACACTGCCTTACCAACACTTACTTCACCTGTAATGGTACTTTCTACAAACATAATGAAGGTACCTCTATGGGTTCCCCCTTATTACCAGCGATAGTAAATGTTTTCATTGAGAAATTTGGAACAGATGCCATCCAGATATGTAGATGACACATTCGTCATTTGGCCACATGGCCTGCCAGCATTGAACCAATTTTGCAACCACATTAATTCCATACACCCATCTATCAAATTCACCATGGAAGTGGAGGATGGTAAGCTACCATTCCTGGATGTTTTGTTTGAGAAGAGACCTGATGGCTTCTTGGGACATTCTGTCTACAGAAAAGCCACCCACACAGATTCCTATCTGAAACCTGATTCCCACCACCATCCGGTACAGAAGAATTCCCTCATCAAAACACTACACTATAGGGCCCACTGCATTTCTGACCAACACCACCTAGCCAGTGAACTGGAACACGTACACCAGGCTCTCAAGATGAATGGATACTCGGACCACATTATACGCAAAGCTGTTTCTCCAACCATGGAGAAATAACCCCCTGGGATGCCAATCAAAACCATCACGTTACCATACATAGCAGGCATTACCAAAAAGATTTCCAAAATCTTAAACAAACACAAGATCCAGGTCCAATTCAGTACAGTGCACAAAATCCGTGATCTAATCACATCTGTGAAGGATGTCATTCCTGGCATGCAATATCCTGGAGTCTACAAACTAAGTTGCAGCTGTGGTTGCTGTTACATTGGGGACACGAAACGACATATCTCAGACCGTGTTCGCGAGCAAAAGTCAGATCTGAAACACGGAAGAACCAATACCTCCGCCGTGGCTGATCATTGCTATAACGCTCTGGGCTCTCATGATATCATGATATTGTTTTTTTTCCGAGACCAAGGTATTCTGCAAGCCTTCGGGCTACTATCAAAGGTTTATTCATGAAGCCATCCAGATATATAAACATAGACATAACTTCAACCTAGAAGATGGATATAGATTGAGCAATCATTGGAAGGATGTTATTAACCAGGTAAAACCTTAACTGCTTTATGGTGTTGCCTTCATAATCGCATCTCCAGTTTCTTCTTGAGCCTCCCACTCCCAGCCCTGCCCACTCCCCCCCCCCCCCCCCGAGCATGTTGCCTTGCTCCTAATCCCTCTAGCAGCGCTCCACTTTCCCCTACCCCCCGTCTCTGTCTCTCCTCCCTGGCTCCTCCCCCCTCTCTTACCTATAAAGCCTCTTGTCACGGCAGCCCTTTTGCCCACTTCAGCAATTGTTTCTTGCTGTGGTTGTCCCACCTGATGACGGACGCATTTGTTGCGCCCGAAACGTCGTGATTTAATTTATTTTATTTTATACCTTGGTGACTTTAATCTGGATTTGACTTACCGAAAGAACCAAAGAGTATAGTAGTAGAGATGGAGTCTGCGTCAAATCGCTCTTTAATTCCATCAAAAAAGTAACCTGCAACTCCACACCTATTACTATCATCATGGGTAGCAGTGGTGAGTCTATAGGTGACAGTGCTGAGTCTATGGGTGACAGTGCTGAGTCTATGGGTAGCATTGCTGAGTCTATGGGTAGCAGTGCTGAGTCTGTGGGTGACAGTGCTGAGTCTATGGGTGGCAGTGCTGAGTCTATGGGTGGCAGTGCTGAGTCTATGGCTGGCAGTGCTGAGTCTATGGGTGACAGTGCTGAGTCTATGGGTGACAGTGCTGAGTCTATAGGTGACAGTGCTGAGTCTATGGGTGACAGTGCTGAGTCTATAGGTGACAGTGCTGAGTCTATGGGTGGCAGTGCTGAGTCTATGGGTGGCAGTGCTGAGTCTGTGGGTGACAGTGCTGAGTTTATAGGTGACAGTGCTGAGTCTATGGGTGGCAGTGCAGTGTCTGTGGGTGACAGTGCTGAGTCTGTGGGTGGCAGTGCTGAGTCTGTGGATGACAGTGCTGAGACTATGGGTGACAGTGCTGAGTATGTGGCTGACAATGCTGAATCTATGGGTGGCAGTGCTGAGTCTATGGGTGGCAGTGCTGAATATATGGGTGACAGTGCTGAGTCTATGGGTGGCAGTGCTGTGTCTGTGGGTGGCAGTGCTGAGTCTATGGATGACAGAGCTGAGTCTATGGGTGACAGTGCTGGGTCTATGGGTGACAGCGCTGAGTCTGTGTGTGACAGTGCTGAGTCTATGGGTGGCAGTGCTGAGTCTACGGGTGGCAGTGCTGAGTCTATGGGTGGAAGTGCTGAGTCTGTGGGTGCCAGTGCTGAGTCTATGGATGACAGTGCTGAGTCTGTGGGTGACAGTGCTGAGTCTATGGGTGACAATGCTGAGTCTATGGGTGGCAGTGCTGAGTCTATGGGTGGCAGTGCTAAGTCTATGGGTGACAGTGCTGAGTCTATGGGTGGTAGTGCTGTGTCTGTGGGTGGCAGTGCTGAGTCTATGGATGACAGTGCTGAGTCTATGGGTGACAGTGCTGGGTCTATGGGTGACAGTGCTGAGTATGTGGGTGACAGCGCTGAGTCTGTGGGTGACAGTGCTGAGTCTATGGGTGGCAGTGCTGAGTCTACGGGTGGCTGGGCTGAGTCTATGGGTGGAAGTGCTGAGTCTGTGGGTGGCAGTGCTGAGTATATGGATGTTAGTGCTGAGTATGTGGGTGACAGTGCTGAGTCTATGGGTGGCAGTGCTGAGTCTATGGGTGGCAGTGCTGAGTCTATGGGTGGCACTGCTGAGTATATCGGTGACAGTGCTGAGTCTATGGGTGGCAGTGCTGAGTCTGTGGGTGACAGTGCTGAGTCTATGAGAGGCAGTGCTGAGTCTATGGCTGGCAGTGCTGAGTCTGTGGGTGACAGTGCTGAGTCTGTGGGTAGCAGTGCTGAGTCTATGGCTGGCAGTGGTGAATCTGTGTGTGACAGTGCTGAGTCTACGAGAGGCAGTGCTGAGTCTATGGCTGGCAGTGCTGAGTCTGTGGGTGACAGTGCTGAGTCTGTGTGTGACAGTGCTGAGTCTACGAGAGGCAGTGCTGAGTCTATGGCTGGCAGTGCTGAGTCTGTGGGTGACAGTGCTGAGTCTGTGGGTGGCAGTACTGTGTCTATGGGTGACAGTGCTGAGTCTATGGGTGCATGTGCTGAGTCTATGGGTGGCAGTGCTGAGTCTGTGGGTGGCAGTGCTGAGTCTGTGGGTGACAGTGCTGAGTCTATGGGTGACAGTGCTGAGTATGTGGGTGACAATGCTGAGTCTATGGGTGGCAGTGTTGAGTCTATGGGTGGCAGTGCTGAGTCTAGGGGTGGCAGTGCTGTATCTGTGGGTGGCAGTGCTGAGTCTATGGATGACAGTGCTGAGTCTATGGGTGACAGTGCTGGGTCTATGGGTGACAGTGCTGAGTATGTGGGTGACAGCGCTGAGTCTGTGGGTGACAGTGCTGAGTCTATGGGTGGCAGTGCTGAGTCTACGGGTGGCAGGGCTGAGTCTATGGGTGGAAGTGCTGAGTCTGTGGGTGGCAGTGCTGAGTCTATGGATGATAGTGCTGAGTATGTGGGTGACAGTGCTGAGTCTATGGGTGGCAGTGCTGAGTCTATGGGTGGCAGTGCTGGGTCTATGGGTGGCACTGCTGAGTATATCGGTGACAGTGCTGAGTCTATGGGTGGCAGTACTGAGTCTGTGGGTGACAGTGCTGAGTCTATGGGTGACAGTGCTGGGTGTTTGGGTGACAGTCCTGAGTCTATGGCTGGTAATGCTGAGTCTGTGGGTGACAGTGCTGAGTCTGTGGGTGGCAGTGCTGAGTCTATGAAAGGCAGTGCTGAGTCTATGGCTGGCAGTGCTGAGTCTGTGGGTGACAGTGCTGAGTCTGAGGGTGGCAGAGCTGAGTCCATGGTTGGCAGTGCTGAGTCTATGGGTGAGAGTGCTGGGTGTTTGGGTGACAGTCCTGAGTCTATGGCTGGCAGTGCTGAGTCTGTGGGTGACAGTGCTGAGTCTGTGGGTGGCAGTGCTGAGTCTATGGATGACAGTGCTGAGTCTATGGGTGACAGTGCTGGGTGTTTGGGTGACAGTCCTGAGTATGTGGGTGACAGCGCTGAGTCTGTGGGTGACAGTGCTGAGTCTGGGTGGCAGTGTTGAGTCTATGGTTGGCAGTGCTGAGTCTATGGGTGAAAGTGCTGAGACTGTGGGTGGCAGTGCTGAGTCTATGAATGATAGTGCTGAGTATGTGGGTGACAGTGCTGAGTCTATGGGTGGCAGTGCTGAGTCTATGGCTGGCAGTGGTGAATCTGTGTGTGACAGTGCTGAGTCTACGAGAGGCAGTGCTGAGTCTATGGCTGGCAGTGCTGAGTCTGTGGGTGACAGTGCTGAGTCTGTGGGTGGCAGTGCTGAGTCTATGGCTGGCAGTGCTGCATCTGTGGGTGACAGTGCTCAGTCTATGGGTGACAGTGCTGAGTCTATGGGTGGCAGTACTGTGTCTATGGGTGACAGTGCTGAGTCTATGAGTGCATGTGCTGAGTCTATGGGTGGCAGTGCTGAGTCTGTGGGTGGCAGTGCTGAGTCTGTGGGTGACAGTGCTGAGTCTATGGGTGACAGTGCTGAGTATGTGGGTGACAATGCTGAGTCTATGGGTGGCAGTGTTGAGTCTATGGGTGGCAGTGCTGAGTCTAGGGGTGGCAGTGCTGTGTCTGTGGGTGGCAGTGCTGAGTCTATGGATGACAGTGCTGAGTCTATGGGTGACAGTGCTGGGTCTATGGGTGACAGTGCTGAGTATGTGGGTGACAGCGCTGAGTCTGTGGGTGACAGTGCTGAGTCTATGGGTGGCAGTGCTGAGTCTACGGGTGGCAGGGCTGAGTCTATGGGTGGAAGTGCTGAGTCTGTGGGTGGCAGTGCTGAGTCTATGGATGATAGTGCTGAGTATGTGGGTGACAGTGCTGAGTCTATGGGTGGCAGTGCTGAGTCTATGGGTGGCAGTGCTGAGTCTATGGGTGGCACTGCTGAGTATATCGGTGACAGTGCTGAGTCTATGGGTGGCAGTGCTGAGTCTGTGGGTGACAGTGCTGAGTCTATGAGAGGCAGTGCTGAGTCTATGGCTGGCAGTGCTGAGTCTGTGGGTGACAGTGCTGAGTCTGTGGGTAGCAGTGCTGAGTCTATGGCTGGCAGTGGTGAATCTGTGTGTGACAGTGCTGAGTCTACGAGAGGCAGTGCTGAGTCTATGGCTGGCAGTGCTGAGTCTGTGGGTGACAGTGCTGAGTCTGTGTGTGACAGTGCTGAGTCTACGAGAGGCAGTGCTGAGTCTATGGCTGGCAGTGCTGAGTCTGTGGGTGACAGTGCTGAGTCTGTGGGTGGCAGTACTGTGTCTATGGGTGACAGTGCTGAGTCTATGGGTGCATGTGCTGAGTCTATGGGTGGCAGTGCTGAGTCTGTGGGTGGCAGTGCTGAGTCTGTGGGTGACAGTGCTGAGTCTATGGGTGACAGTGCTGAGTATGTGGGTGACAATGCTGAGTCTATGGGTGGCAGTGTTGAGTCTATGGGTGGCAGTGCTGAGTCTAGGGGTGGCAGTGCTGTGTCTGTGGGTGGCAGTGCTGGGTCTATGGGTGACAGTGCTGAGTATGTGGGTGACAGTGCTGAGTCTATGGGTGGCAGTGCTGAGTCTATGGGTGGCAGTGCTGAGTCTATGGGTGGCACTGCTGAGTATATCGGTGACAGTGCTGAGTCTATGGGTGGCAGTGCTGAGTCTGTGGGTGACAGTGCTGAGTCTATGAGAGGCAGTGCTGAGTCTATGGCTGGCAGTGCTGAGTCTGTGGGTGACAGTGCTGAGTCTGTGGGTAGCAGTGCTGAGTCTATGGCTGGCAGTGGTGAATCTGTGTGTGACAGTGCTGAGTCTACGAGAGGCAGTGCTGAGTCTATGGCTGGCAGTGCTGAGTCTGTGGGTGACAGTGCTGAGTCTGTGTGTGACAGTGCTGAGTCTACGAGAGGCAGTGCTGAGTCTATGGCTGGCAGTGCTGAGTCTGTGGGTGACAGTGCTGAGTCTGTGGGTGGCAGTACTGTGTCTATGGGTGACAGTGCTGAGTCTATGGGTGCATGTGCTGAGTCTATGGGTGGCAGTGCTGAGTCTGTGGGTGGCAGTGCTGAGTCTGTGGGTGACAGTGCTGAGTCTATGGGTGACAGTGCTGAGTATGTGGGTGACAATGCTGAGTCTATGGGTGGCAGTGTTGAGTCTATGGGTGGCAGTGCTGAGTCTAGGGGTGGCAGTGCTGTGTCTGTGGGTGGCAGTGCTGAGTCTATGGATGACAGTGCTGAGTCTATGGGTGACAGTGCTGGGTCTATGGGTGACAGTGCTGAGTATGTGGGTGACAGCGCTGAGTCTGTGGGTGACAGTGCTGAGTCTATGGGTGGCAGTGCTGAGTCTACGGGTGGCAGGGCTGAGTCTATGGGTGGAAGTGCTGAGTCTGTGGGTGGCAGTGCTGAGTCTATGGATGATAGTGCTGAGTATGTGGGTGACAGTGCTGAGTCTATGGGTGGCAGTGCTGAGTCTATGGGTGGCAGTGCTGGGTCTATGGGTGGCACTGCTGAGTATATCGGTGACAGTGCTGAGTCTATGGGTGGCAGTACTGAGTCTGTGGGTGACAGTGCTGAGTCTATGGGTGACAGTGCTGGGTGTTTGGGTGACAGTCCTGAGTCTATGGCTGGCAATGCTGAGTCTGTGGGTGACAGTGCTGAGTCTGTGGGTGGCAGTGCTGAGTCTATGAAAGGCAGTGCTGAGTCTATGGCTGGCAGTGCTGAGTCTGTGGGTGACAGTGCTGAGTCTGAGGGTGGCAGAGCTGAGTCCATGGTTGGCAGTGCTGAGTCTATGGGTGAGAGTGCTGGGTGTTTGGGTGACAGTCCTGAGTCTATGGCTGGCAGTGCTGAGTCTGTGGGTGACAGTGCTGAGTCTGTGGGTGGCAGTGCTGAGTCTATGGATGACAGTGCTGAGTCTATGGGTGACAGTGCTGGGTGTTTGGGTGACAGTCCTGAGTATGTGGGTGACAGCGCTGAGTCTGTGGGTGACAGTGCTGAGTCTGGGTGGCAGTGTTGAGTCTATGGTTGGCAGTGCTGAGTCTATGGGTGAAAGTGCTGAGACTGTGGGTGGCAGTGCTGAGTCTATGAATGATAGTGCTGAGTATGAAGGTGACAGTGCTGAGTCTATGGGTGGCAGTGCTGAGTCTATGGCTGGCAGTGGTGAATCTGTGTGTGACAGTGCTGAGTCTACGAGAGGCAGTGCTGAGTCTATGGCTGGCAGTGCTGAGTCTGTGGGTGACAGTGCTGAGTCTGTGGGTGGCAGTGCTGAGTCTATGGCTGGCAGTGCTGCATCTGTGGGTGACAGTGCTCAGTCTATGGGTGACAGTGCTGAGTCTATGGGTGGCAGTACTGTGTCTATGGGTGACAGTGCTGAGTCTATGAGTGCATGTGCTGAGTCTATGGGTGGCAGTGCTGAGTCTGTGGGTGGCAGTGCTGAGTCTGTGGGTGACAGTGCTGAGTCTATGGGTGACAGTGCTGAGTATGTGGGTGACAATGCTGAGTCTATGGGTGGCAGTGTTGAGTCTATGGGTGGCAGTGCTGAGTCTAGGGGTGGCAGTGCTGTGTCTGTGGGTGGCAGTGCTGAGTCTATGGATGACAGTGCTGAGTCTATGGGTGACAGTGCTGGGTCTATGGGTGACAGTGCTGAGTATGTGGGTGACAGCGCTGAGTCTGTGGGTGACAGTGCTGAGTCTATGGGTGGCAGTGCTGAGTCTACGGGTGGCAGGGCTGAGTCTATGGGTGGAAGTGCTGAGTCTGTGGGTGGCAGTGCTGAGTCTATGGATGATAGTGCTGAGTATGTGGGTGACAGTGCTGAGTCTATGGGTGGCAGTGCTGAGTCTATGGGTGGCAGTGCTGGGTCTATGGGTGGCACTGCTGAGTATATCGGTGACAGTGCTGAGTCTATGGGTGGCAGTACTGAGTCTGTGGGTGACAGTGCTGAGTCTATGGGTGACAGTGCTGGGTGTTTGGGTGACAGTCCTGAGTCTATGGCTGGCAATGCTGAGTCTGTGGGTGACAGTGCTGAGTCTGTGGGTGGCAGTGCTGAGTCTATGGCTGGCAGTGCTGAGTCTATGGCTGGCAGTGCTGAGTCTGTGGGTGACAGTGCTGAGTCTTTGGGTGGCAGTGCTGAGTCCATGGTTGGCAGTGCTGAGTCTATGGGTGAGAGTGCTGGGTGTTTGGGTGACAGTCCTGAGTCTATGGCTGGCAGTGCTGAGTCTGTGGGTGACAGTGCTGAGTCTGTGGGTGGCAGTGCTGAGTCTATGGATGACAGTGCTGAGTCTATGGGTGACAGTGCTGGGTGTTTGGGTGACAGTCCTGAGTATGTGGGTGACAGCGCTGAGTCTGTGGGTGACAGTGCTGAGTCTGGGTGGCAGTGTTGAGTCTATGGTTGGCAGTGCTGAGTCTATGGGTGAAAGTGCTGAGACTGTGGGTGGCAGTGCTGAGTCTATGAATGATAGTGCTGAGTATGTGGGTGACAGTGCTGAGTCTATGGGTGGCAGTGCTGAGTCTATGGGTGGCAGTGCTGAGTCTGTGTGTGACAGTGCTGAGTCTACGAGAGGCAGTGCTGAGTCTATGGCTGGCAGTGCTGAGTATGTGGGTGACAGTGCTCAGTCTATGGGTGACAGTGCTGAGTCTACGGGTGGCAGGGCTGAGTCTAGGGGTGGAAGTGCTGAGTCTGTGGGTGGCAGTGCTGAGTCTATGGATGATAGTGCTGAGTATGTGGGTGACAGTGCTGAGTCTAAGGGTGGCAGTGCTGAGTCTATGGGTGGCAGTGCTGAGTCTATGGGTGGCAGTGCTGAGTCTGTGGGTGACAGTGCTGAGTCTATGAGAGGCAGTGCTGAGTCTATGGCTGGCAGTGCTGAGTCTGTGGGTGACAGTGCTGAGTCTGTGGGTGACAGTGCTGAGTCTGTGCGTAGCAGTGCTGAGTCTATGGCTGGCAGTGGTGAATCTGTGGGTGACAGTGCTCATTCTATGAGTGACAGTGCTGAGTCTACGGGTGGCAGTGCTGAGTCTATGGGTGGAAGTGCTGAGTCTGTGGCTGGCAATGCTGAGTCTATGGATGACAGTGCTGAGTCTATGGGTGGCAGTGCTGAGTCTGTGTGTGACAGTGCTGAGTCTACGAGAGGCAGTGCTGAGTCTATGGCTGGCAGTGCTGAGTCTGTGGGTGACAGTGCTGAGTCTGTGGGTGGCAGTGCTGAGTCTATAGCTGGCAGTGCTGAATCTGTGGGTGACAGTGCTCAGTCTATGGGTGCATGTGCTGAGTCTAAGGGTGACAGTGCTGAGTATGTGGGTGACAGCGCTGAGTCTGTGGGTGACAGTGCTGAGTCTATGGGTGACAGTGCTGAGTATGTGGGTGACAATGCTGAGTCTATGGCTGGCAGTGATGAGTCTATGGGTGGCAGTGCTGAGTCTATGGGTGACAGTGCTGAGTCTATGGGTGGCAGTGCTGTGTCTGTGGGTGGCAGTGCTGAGTCTATGGATGACAGTGCTGAGTCTATGGGTGACAGTGCTGAGTCTATGGGTGACAGTGCTGAGTATGTGGGTGACAGCGCTGAGTCTGTGGGTGACAGTGCTGAGTCTATGGGTGGCAGTGCTGAGTCTACGGGTGGCAGGGCTGAGTCTATGGGTGGAAGTGCTGAGTCTGTGGGTGGCAGTGCTGAGTCTATGGATGATAGTGCTGAGTATGTGGGTGACAGTGCTGAGTCTATGGGTGGCAGTGCTGAATCTATGGGTGGCAGTGCTGGGTCTATGGGTGGCACTGCTGAGTATATCGGTGACAGTGCTGAGTCTATGGGTGGCAGTGCTGAGTCTGTGGGTGACAGTGCTGAGTCTATGGGTGACAGTGCTGGGTGTTTGGGTGACAGTCCTGAGTCTATGGCTGGCAATGCTGAGTCTGTGGGTGATAGTGCTGAGTATGTGGGTGACAGTGCTGAGTCTATGGGTGGCAGTGCTGAGTCTATGGGTGGCAGTGCTGAGTCTGTGTGTGACAGTGCTGAGTCTACGAGAGGCAGTGCTGAGTCTATGGCTGGCAGTGCTGAGTATGTGGGTGACAGTGCTGAGTCTGTGGGTAGCAGTGCTGAGTCTATGTCTGGCAGTGCTAAATCTGTGGGTGACAGTGCTCAGTCTATGGGTGGCAGTGCTGGGTCTATGGGTGGCACTGCTGAGTATATCGGTGACAGTGCTGAGTCTATGGGTGGCAGTACTGAGTCTGTGGGTGACAGTGCTGAGTCTATGGGTGACAGTGCTGGGTGTTTGGGTGACAGTCCTGAGTCTATGGCTGGCAATGCTGAGTCTGTGGGTGACAGTGCTGAGTCTGTGGGTGGCAGTGCTGAGTCTATGAGAGGCAGTGCTGAGTCTATGGCTGGCAGTGCTGAGTCTGTGGGTGACAGTGCTGAGTCTGTGGGTGGCAATGCTGAGTCCATGGTTGGCAGTGCTGAGTCTATGGGTGAGAGTGCTGGGTGTTTGGGTGACAGTCCTGAGTCTATGGCTGGCAGTGCTGAGTCTGTGGGTGACAGTGCTGAGTCTGTGGGTGGCAGTGCTGAGTCTATGGATGACAGTGCTGAGTCTATGGGTGACAGTGCTGGGTGTTTGGGTGTCAGTCCTGAGTATGTGGGTGACAGCGCTGAGTCTGTGGGTGAAAGTGCTGAGTCTCTGGGTGGCAGTGTTGAGTCTATGAATGATAGTGCTGAGTATGTGGGTGACAGTGCTGAGTCTATGGGTGGCAGTGCTGAGTCTATGGGTGGCAGTGCTGAGTCTATGGGTGGCAGTGCTGAGTCTGTGGGTGACAGTGCTGAGTCTATGAGAGGCAGTGCTGAGTCTATGGCTGGCAGTGCTGAGTCTGTGGGTGACAGTGCTGAGTCTGTGGGTGACAGTGCTGAGTCTGTGGGTAGCAGTGCTGAGTCTGTGGGTAGCAGTGCTGAGTCTATGGCTGGCAGTGGTGAATCTGTGGGTGACAGTGCTCAGTCTATGAGTGACAGTGCTGAGTCTATGGGTGGAAGTGCTGAGTCTGTGGCTGGCAGTGCTGAGTCTATGGATGACAGTGCTGAGTCTATGGGTGGCAGTGCTGAGTCTGTGTGTGACAGTGCTGAGTCTACGAGAGGCAGTGCTGAGTCTATGGCTGGCAGTGCTGAGTCTGTGGGTGACAGTGCTGAGTCTGTGGGTGGCAGTGCTGAGTCTATGGCTGGCAGTGCTGAATCTGTGGGTGACAGTGCTCAGTCTATGGGTGCATGTGCTGAGTCTATGGGTGGCAGTGCTGAGTCTGTGGGTGACAGTGCTGAGTCTATGGGTGGCAGTGCTGAGTCTGTGGGTGACAGTGCTGAGTCTATGGGTGACAGTGCTGGGTGTTTGGGTGACAGTCCTGAGTCTATGGCTGGCAATGCTGAGTCTGTGGGTGACAGTGCTGAGTCTATGGATGACAGTGCTGAGTCTATGGGTGACAGTGCTGGGTGTTTGGGTGACAGTCCTGAGTTAATGGGTGAAAGTGCTGAGTCTGTGGGTGGCAGTGCTGAGTCTATGAATGATAGTGCTGAGTATGTGGGTGACAGTGCTGAGTCTATGGCTGGCAGTGCTGAGTATGTGTGTGACAGTGCTGAGTCTACGAGAGGCAGTGCTGAGTCTATGGCTGGCAGTGCTGAGTATGTGGGTGACAGTGCTGAGTCTGTGGGTAGCAGTGCTGAGTCTATGGCTGGCAGTGCTAAATCTGTGGGTGACAGTGCTCAGTCTATGGGTGGCAGTGCTGGGTCTATGGGTGGCACTGCTGAGTATATCGGTGACAGTGCTGAGTCTATGGGTGGCAGTACTGAGTCTGTGGGTGACAGTGCTGAGTCTATGGGTGACAGTGCTGGGTGTTTGGGTGACAGTCCTGAGTCTATGGCTGGCAATGCTGAGTCTGTGGGTGACAGTGCTGAGTCTGTGGGTGGCAGTGCTGAGTCTATGAGAGGCAGTGCTGAGTCTATGGCTGGCAGTGCTGAGTCTGTGGGTGACAGTGCTGAGTCTGTGGGTGGCAATGCTGAGTCCATGGTTGGCAGTGCTGAGTCTATGGGTGAGAGTGCTGGGTGTTTGGGTGACAGTCCTGAGTCTATGGCTGGCAGTGCTGAGTCTGTGGGTGACAGTGCTGAGTCTGTGGGTGGCAGTGCTGAGTCTATGGATGACAGTGCTGAGTCTATGGGTGACAGTGCTGGGTGTTTGGGTGTCAGTCCTGAGTATGTGGGTGACAGCGCTGAGTCTGTGGGTGAAAGTGCTGAGTCTCTGGGTGGCAGTGTTGAGTCTATGAATGATAGTGCTGAGTATGTGGGTGACAGTGCTGAGTCTATGGGTGGCAGTGCTGAGTCTATGGGTGGCAGTGCTGAGTCTATGGGTGGCAGTGCTGAGTCTGTGGGTGACAGTGCTGAGTCTATGAGAGGCAGTGCTGAGTCTATGGCTGGCAGTGCTGAGTCTGTGGGTGACAGTGCTGAGTCTGTGGGTAGCAGTGCTGAGTATGTGGGTGACAGTGCTGAGTCTATGGCTGGCAGTGCTGAGTATGTGTGTGACAGTGCTGAGTCTACGAGAGGCAGTGCTGAGTCTATGGCTGGCAGTGCTGAGTATGTGGGTGACAGTGCTGAGTCTGTGGGTAGCAGTGCTGAGTCTATGGCTGGCAGTGCTAAATCTGTGGGTGACAGTGCTCAGTCTATGGGTGGCAGTGCTGGGTCTATGGGTGGCACTGCTGAGTATATCGGTGACAGTGCTGAGTCTATGGGTGGCAGTACTGAGTCTGTGGGTGACAGTGCTGAGTCTATGGGTGACAGTGCTGGGTGTTTGGGTGACAGTCCTGAGTCTATGGCTGGCAATGCTGAGTCTGTGGGTGACAGTGCTGAGTCTGTGGGTGGCAGTGCTGAGTCTATGAGAGGCAGTGCTGAGTCTATGGCTGGCAGTGCTGAGTCTGTGGGTGACAGTGCTGAGTCTGTGGGTGGCAATGCTGAGTCCATGGTTGGCAGTGCTGAGTCTATGGGTGAGAGTGCTGGGTGTTTGGGTGACAGTCCTGAGTCTATGGCTGGCAGTGCTGAGTCTGTGGGTGACAGTGCTGAGTCTGTGGGTGGCAGTGCTGAGTCTATGGATGACAGTGCTGAGTCTATGGGTGACAGTGCTGGGTGTTTGGGTGTCAGTCCTGAGTATGTGGGTGACAGCGCTGAGTCTGTGGGTGAAAGTGCTGAGTCTCTGGGTGGCAGTGTTGAGTCTATGAATGATAGTGCTGAGTATGTGGGTGACAGTGCTGAGTCTATGGGTGGCAGTGCTGAGTCTATGGGTGGCAGTGCTGAGTCTATGGGTGGCAGTGCTGAGTCTGTGGGTGACAGTGCTGAGTCTATGAGAGGCAGTGCTGAGTCTATGGCTGGCAGTGCTGAGTCTGTGGGTGACAGTGCTGAGTCTGTGGGTGACAGTGCTGAGTCTGTGGGTAGCAGTGCTGAGTCTGTGGGTAGCAGTGCTGAGTCTATGGCTGGCAGTGGTGAATCTGTGGGTGACAGTGCTCAGTCTATGAGTGACAGTGCTGAGTCTATGGGTGGAAGTGCTGAGTCTGTGGCTGGCAGTGCTGAGTCTATGGATGACAGTGCTGAGTCTATGGGTGGCAGTGCTGAGTCTGTGTGTGACAGTGCTGAGTCTACGAGAGGCAGTGCTGAGTCTATGGCTGGCAGTGCTGAGTCTGTGGGTGACAGTGCTGAGTCTGTGGGTGGCAGTGCTGAGTCTATGGCTGGCAGTGCTGAATCTGTGGGTGACAGTGCTCAGTCTATGGGTGCATGTGCTGAGTCTATGGGTGGCAGTGCTGAGTCTGTGGGTGACAGTGCTGAGTCTATGGGTGGCAGTGCTGAGTCTGTGGGTGACAGTGCTGAGTCTATGGGTGACAGTGCTGGGTGTTTGGGTGACAGTCCTGAGTCTATGGCTGGCAATGCTGAGTCTGTGGGTGACAGTGCTGAGTCTATGGATGACAGTGCTGAGTCTATGGGTGACAGTGCTGGGTGTTTGGGTGACAGTCCTGAGTTAATGGGTGAAAGTGCTGAGTCTGTGGGTGGCAGTGCTGAGTCTATGAATGATAGTGCTGAGTATGTGGGTGACAGTGCTGAGTCTATGGCTGGCAGTGCTGAGTATGTGGGTGACAGTGCTGAGTCTGTGGGTAGCAGTGCTGAGTCTATGGCTGGCAGTGCTGAATCTGTGGGTGACAATGCTCAGTCTATGGGTGACAGTGCTGAGTCTATGGGTGCCAGTGCTGAGTCTATGGGTGGCAGTGCTGAGTCTGTCGGTGGCAGTGCTGAGTCTTTGGGTGACAGTGCTGAGTCTATGGGTGACAGTGTTGAGTATGTGGGTGACAATGCTGAGTCTATGGGTGGCAGTGCTGAGTCTATGGGTGGCAGTGCTGAGTCTATGGGTGACAGTGCTGAGTCTATGGGTGGCAGTGCTGAGTCTATGGGTGGCAGTGCTGAGTCTATGGGTGACAGTGCTGAGTCTATGGGTGACAGTGCTGAGTCTGTGCGTGACAGTGCTGAGTCTATGGGCGACAGTGTTGAGCCTATATGTGGCAATGCTGATTGTGTGGGTGACAGTGCTGAGTCTATGGGTGACAGTGCTGATTCTATGAGTGAAAGTGCTGAGTCTGTAGGTGACAGTGCTGAGTCTATGGGTGACAATGCTGAGTCTATGGGTGACAGTGCTGTGTCTATGGGTGATAGTGCTGAGTCTATGGGTGACAGTGCTGAGTCTATGGGTGACACTGCTGAGTCTATGGGTGACAGTGCTGAGTCTAAGAGTGGCAGTGATGAGTCTATGGGTGACAGTGCTGGTTCTATGGGTGAAAGTGCTGAGTCTGTGGGTGGCAGTGCTGAGTCTATGGATGACAGTGCTGAGTCTATGGGTGACAGTGCTGGGTGTTTGGGTGACAGTCCTGAGTCAATGGGTGACAGTGCTGAGTCTATGGGTGAAAGTGCTGAGTCTGTAGGTGACAGTGCTGAGTCTATGGGTGACAGTGCTGAGTCTATGGGTGACAATGCTGAGTCTATGGGTGACAGTGCTGAGTCTATGGGCGACAGTGCTGAGTCTATGGGTGACACTGCTGAGTCTATGGGTGACAGTGCTGAGTCTAAGAGTGGCAGTGATGAGTCTATAGGTGGCAGTGCTGAGTCTATGGGTGACAGTGCTGAGTCTATGGGTGGCAGAGCTGAGTATGTAGGTGACAGCGCTGAGTCTGTGGGTGACAGTGCTGAGTCTATGGGTGGCAGTGCTGAGTCTGTGCGGGACAGTGCTGAGTCTATGGCTGGCAGTGCTGAGTCTGTGGGTGACAGTGCTGAGTCTGTGGGTGGCAGTGCTGAGTCTATGGTTGGCAGTGCTGAGTCTATGGGTGACAGTGCTGAGTCTGTGGGTGACAGTGCTGAGTCTGTGGGTGGCAGTGCTGAGTCTGTGGGTGGCAGTGCTGAGTCTATGGATGACAGTGCTGAGTCTATGGGTGACAGTGCTGGGTGTTTGGGTGACAGTCCTGAGTCAATGGGTGACAGTGCTGAGTCTATGGGTGACACTGTTGAGTCTATGGGTGACAGTGCTGAGTCTAAGAGTGGCAGTGATGAGTCTATGGGTGACACTGCTGAGTCTATGCGTGGCAGTGCTGAGTCTATGGGTGACAGTGCTGAGTCTATGGGTGGCAGTGCTGAGTCTATGGGTGACAGTACTGAGTCTATGGGTGACAGTGCTGAGTCTATGGGTGACAGTGCTGATTCTATGGGTGAAAGTGCTGAATCTGTAGGTGACAGTGCTGAGTCTATGGGTGACAGTGCTGAGTCTAAGAGTGGCAGTGATGAGTCTATGGGTGACAGTGCTGGGTGTTTGGGTGACAGTCCTGAGTCTATGGCTGGCAATGCTGAGTCTGTGGGTGACAGTGCTGAGTCTATGGATGACAGTGCTGAGTCTATGGGTGACAGTGCTGGGTGTTTGGGTGACAGTCCTGAGTTAATGGGTGAAAGTGCTGAGTCTGTGGGTGGCAGTGCTGAGTCTATGAATGATAGTGCTGAGTATGTGGGTGACAGTGCTGAGTCTATGGCTGGCAGTGCTGAGTATGTGTGTGACAGTGCTGAGTCTACGAGAGGCAGTGCTGAGTCTATGGCTGGCAGTGCTGAGTATGTGGGTGACAGTGCTGAGTCTGTGGGTAGCAGTGCTGAGTCTATGGCTGGCAGTGCTAAATCTGTGGGTGACAGTGCTCAGTCTATGGGTGGCAGTGCTGGGTCTATGGGTGGCACTGCTGAGTATATCGGTGACAGTGCTGAGTCTATGGGTGGCAGTACTGAGTCTGTGGGTGACAGTGCTGAGTCTATGGGTGACAGTGCTGGGTGTTTGGGTGACAGTCCTGAGTCTATGGCTGGCAATGCTGAGTCTGTGGGTGACAGTGCTGAGTCTGTGGGTGGCAGTGCTGAGTCTATGAGAGGCAGTGCTGAGTCTATGGCTGGCAGTGCTGAGTCTGTGGGTGACAGTGCTGAGTCTGTGGGTGGCAATGCTGAGTCCATGGTTGGCAGTGCTGAGTCTATGGGTGAGAGTGCTGGGTGTTTGGGTGACAGTCCTGAGTCTATGGCTGGCAGTGCTGAGTCTGTGGGTGACAGTGCTGAGTCTGTGGGTGGCAGTGCTGAGTCTATGGATGACAGTGCTGAGTCTATGGGTGACAGTGCTGGGTGTTTGGGTGTCAGTCCTGAGTATGTGGGTGACAGCGCTGAGTCTGTGGGTGAAAGTGCTGAGTCTCTGGGTGGCAGTGTTGAGTCTATGAATGATAGTGCTGAGTATGTGGGTGACAGTGCTGAGTCTATGGGTGGCAGTGCTGAGTCTATGGGTGGCAGTGCTGAGTCTATGGGTGGCAGTGCTGAGTCTGTGGGTGACAGTGCTGAGTCTATGAGAGGCAGTGCTGAGTCTATGGCTGGCAGTGCTGAGTCTGTGGGTGACAGTGCTGAGTCTGTGGGTAGCAGTGCTGAGTATGTGGGTGACAGTGCTGAGTCTACGAGAGGCAGTGCTGAGTCTATGGCTGGCAGTGCTGAGTATGTGGGTGACAGTGCTGAGTCTGTGGGTAGCAGTGCTGAGTCTATGGCTGGCAGTGCTAAATCTGTGGGTGACAGTGCTCAGTCTATGGGTGGCAGTGCTGGGTCTATGGGTGGCACTGCTGAGTATATCGGTGACAGTGCTGAGTCTATGGGTGGCAGTACTGAGTCTGTGGGTGACAGTGCTGAGTCTATGGGTGACAGTGCTGGGTGTTTGGGTGACAGTCCTGAGTCTATGGCTGGCAATGCTGAGTCTGTGGGTGACAGTGCTGAGTCTGTGGGTGGCAGTGCTGAGTCTATGAGAGGCAGTGCTGAGTCTATGGCTGGCAGTGCTGAGTCTGTGGGTGACAGTGCTGAGTCTGTGGGTGGCAATGCTGAGTCCATGGTTGGCAGTGCTGAGTCTATGGGTGAGAGTGCTGGGTGTTTGGGTGACAGTCCTGAGTCTATGGCTGGCAGTGCTGAGTCTGTGGGTGACAGTGCTGAGTCTGTGGGTGGCAGTGCTGAGTCTATGGATGACAGTGCTGAGTCTATGGGTGACAGTGCTGGGTGTTTGGGTGTCAGTCCTGAGTATGTGGGTGACAGCGCTGAGTCTGTGGGTGAAAGTGCTGAGTCTCTGGGTGGCAGTGTTGAGTCTATGAATGATAGTGCTGAGTATGTGGGTGACAGTGCTGAGTCTATGGGTGGCAGTGCTGAGTCTATGGGTGGCAGTGCTGAGTCTATGGGTGGCAGTGCTGAGTCTGTGGGTGACAGTGCTGAGTCTATGAGAGGCAGTGCTGAGTCTATGGCTGGCAGTGCTGAGTCTGTGGGTGACAGTGCTGAGTCTGTGGGTGACAGTGCTGAGTCTGTGGGTAGCAGTGCTGAGTCTGTGGGTAGCAGTGCTGAGTCTATGGCTGGCAGTGGTGAATCTGTGGGTGACAGTGCTCAGTCTATGAGTGACAGTGCTGAGTCTATGGGTGGAAGTGCTGAGTCTGTGGCTGGCAGTGCTGAGTCTATGGATGACAGTGCTGAGTCTATGGGTGGCAGTGCTGAGTCTGTGTGTGACAGTGCTGAGTCTACGAGAGGCAGTGCTGAGTCTATGGCTGGCAGTGCTGAGTCTGTGGGTGACAGTGCTGAGTCTGTGGGTGGCAGTGCTGAGTCTATGGCTGGCAGTGCTGAATCTGTGGGTGACAGTGCTCAGTCTATGGGTGCATGTGCTGAGTCTATGGGTGGCAGTGCTGAGTCTGTGGGTGACAGTGCTGAGTCTATGGGTGGCAGTGCTGAGTCTGTGGGTGACAGTGCTGAGTCTATGGGTGACAGTGCTGGGTGTTTGGGTGACAGTCCTGAGTCTATGGCTGGCAATGCTGAGTCTGTGGGTGACAGTGCTGAGTCTATGGATGACAGTGCTGAGTCTATGGGTGACAGTGCTGGGTGTTTGGGTGACAGTCCTGAGTTAATGGGTGAAAGTGCTGAGTCTGTGGGTGGCAGTGCTGAGTCTATGAATGATAGTGCTGAGTATGTGGGTGACAGTGCTGAGTCTATGGCTGGCAGTGCTGAGTATGTGGGTGACAGTGCTGAGTCTGTGGGTAGCAGTGCTGAGTCTATGGCTGGCAGTGCTGAATCTGTGGGTGACAATGCTCAGTCTATGGGTGACAGTGCTGAGTCTATGGGTGCCAGTGCTGAGTCTATGGGTGGCAGTGCTGAGTCTGTCGGTGGCAGTGCTGAGTCTTTGGGTGACAGTGCTGAGTCTATGGGTGACAGTGTTGAGTATGTGGGTGACAATGCTGAGTCTATGGGTGGCAGTGCTGAGTCTATGGGTGGCAGTGCTGAGTCTATGGGTGACAGTGCTGAGTCTATGGGTGGCAGTGCTGAGTCTATGGGTGGCAGTGCTGAGTCTATGGGTGACAGTGCTGAGTCTATGGGTGACAGTGCTGAGTCTGTGCGTGACAGTGCTGAGTCTATGGGCGACAGTGTTGAGCCTATATGTGGCAATGCTGATTGTGTGGGTGACAGTGCTGAGTCTATGGGTGACAGTGCTGATTCTATGAGTGAAAGTGCTGAGTCTGTAGGTGACAGTGCTGAGTCTATGGGTGACAATGCTGAGTCTATGGGTGACAGTGCTGTGTCTATGGGTGATAGTGCTGAGTCTATGGGTGACAGTGCTGAGTCTATGGGTGACACTGCTGAGTCTATGGGTGACAGTGCTGAGTCTAAGAGTGGCAGTGATGAGTCTATGGGTGACAGTGCTGGTTCTATGGGTGAAAGTGCTGAGTCTGTGGGTGGCAGTGCTGAGTCTATGGATGACAGTGCTGAGTCTATGGGTGACAGTGCTGGGTGTTTGGGTGACAGTCCTGAGTCAATGGGTGACAGTGCTGAGTCTATGGGTGAAAGTGCTGAGTCTGTAGGTGACAGTGCTGAGTCTATGGGTGACAGTGCTGAGTCTATGGGTGACAATGCTGAGTCTATGGGTGACAGTGCTGAGTCTATGGGCGACAGTGCTGAGTCTATGGGTGACACTGCTGAGTCTATGGGTGACAGTGCTGAGTCTAAGAGTGGCAGTGATGAGTCTATAGGTGGCAGTGCTGAGTCTATGGGTGACAGTGCTGAGTCTATGGGTGGCAGAGCTGAGTATGTAGGTGACAGCGCTGAGTCTGTGGGTGACAGTGCTGAGTCTATGGGTGGCAGTGCTGAGTCTGTGCGGGACAGTGCTGAGTCTATGGCTGGCAGTGCTGAGTCTGTGGGTGACAGTGCTGAGTCTGTGGGTGGCAGTGCTGAGTCTATGGTTGGCAGTGCTGAGTCTATGGGTGACAGTGCTGAGTCTGTGGGTGACAGTGCTGAGTCTGTGGGTGGCAGTGCTGAGTCTGTGGGTGGCAGTGCTGAGTCTATGGATGACAGTGCTGAGTCTATGGGTGACAGTGCTGGGTGTTTGGGTGACAGTCCTGAGTCAATGGGTGACAGTGCTGAGTCTATGGGTGACACTGTTGAGTCTATGGGTGACAGTGCTGAGTCTAAGAGTGGCAGTGATGAGTCTATGGGTGACACTGCTGAGTCTATGCGTGGCAGTGCTGAGTCTATGGGTGACAGTGCTGAGTCTATGGGTGGCAGTGCTGAGTCTATGGGTGACAGTACTGAGTCTATGGGTGACAGTGCTGAGTCTATGGGTGACAGTGCTGATTCTATGGGTGAAAGTGCTGAATCTGTAGGTGACAGTGCTGAGTCTATGGGTGACAGTGCTGAGTCTAAGAGTGGCAGTGATGAGTCTATGGGTGGCAGTGCTGAGTCTATGGGTGACAGTGCTGAGTCTATGGGTGGCAGAGCTGACTATGTAGGTGACAGCGCTGAGTCTGTGGGTGACAGTGCTGAGTCTATGGGTGGCAGTGCTGAGTCTGTGCGTGACAGTGCTGAGTCTATGGCTGGCAGTGTTGAGTCTGTGGGTGACAGTGCTGAGTCTATGGGTGACAGTGCTGAGTCTGTGGGTAGCAGTGCTGAGTCTATGGCTGGCAGTGGTGAATCTGTGGGTGACAGTGCTCAGTCTATGAGTGACAGTGCTGAGTCTACGGGTGGCAGTGCTGAGTCTATGGGTGGAAGTGCTGAGTCTGTGGCTGGCAGTGCTGAGTCTATGGATGACAGTGCTGAGTCTATGGGTGGCAGTGCTGAGTCTGTGTGTGACAGTGCTGAGTCTATGAGAGGCAGTGCTGAGTCTATGGCTGGCAGTGCTGAGTCTGTGGGTGACAGTGCTGAGTCTGTGGGTGGCAGTGCTGAGTCTATGGCTGGCAGTGCTGAATCTGTGGGTGACAGTGCTCAGTCTATGGGTGCATGTGCTGAGTCTATGGGTGGCAGTGCTGAGTCTGTGGGTGGCAGTGCTGAGTCTATGGGTGACAGGGCTGAGTCTATGGGTGACAGTGCTGAGTCTGTGCGTGACAGTGCTGAGTCTATGGGCGACAGTGTTGAGCCTATATGTGGCAATGCTGATTGTGTGGGTGACAGTGCTGAGTCTATGGGTGACAGTGCTGATTCTATGAGTGAAAGTGCTGAGTCTGTAGGTGACAGTGCTGAGTCTATGGGTGACAGTGCTGAGTCTATGGGTGACAATGCTGAGTCTATGGGTGACAGTGCTGAGTCTATGCGTGGCAGTGCTGAGTCTATGGGTGACAGTGCTGAGTCTATGGGTTGCAGTGCTGAGTCTATGGGTGACAGTACTGAGTCTATGGGTGACAGTGCTGAGTCTATGGGTGACAGTGCTGATTCTATGGGTGAAAGTGCTGAGTCTGTAGGTGACAGTGCTGAGTCTATGGGTGACAGTGCTGAGTCTATGGGTGACAATGCTGAGTCTATGGGTGGCAGTGCTGAGTCTGTGCGTGACAGTGCTGAGTCTATGGCTGGCAGTGCTGAGTCTGTGCGTGACAGTGCTGAGTCTATGGCTGGCAGTGCTGAGTCTGTGGGTGACAGTGCTGAGTCTGTGGGTGGCAGTGCTGAGTCTATGGTTGGCAGTGCTGAGTCTATGGGTGACAGTGCTGGGTGTTTGGGTGACAGTCCTGAGTCTATGGCTGGCAATGCTGAGTCTGTGGGTGACAGTGCTGAGTCTGTGGGTGGCAGTGCTGAGTCTATGGATGACAGTGCTGAGTCTGTGGGTGACAGTGCTGAGTCTGTGGGTGGCAGTGTTGAGTCTGTGGGTGGCAGTGCTGAGTCTATGGATGACAGTGCTGAGTCTATGGGTGACAGTGCTGGGTGTTTGGGTGACAGTCCTGAGTCAATGGGTGACAGTGCTGAGTCTATGGGTGACACTGCTGAGTCTATGGGTGACAGTGCTGAGTCTAAGAGTGGCAGTGATGAGTCTATGGGTGACACTGCTGAGTCTATGCGTGGCAGTGCTGAGTCTATGGGTGACAGTGCTGAGTCTATGGGTGGCAGTGCTGAGTCTATGGGTGACAGTACTGAGTCTATGGGTGACAGTGCTGAGTCTATGGGTGACAGTGCTGATTCTATGGGTGAAAGTGCTGAGTCTGTAGGTGACAGTGCTGAGTCTATGGGTGACAGTGCTGAGTCTATGGGTGACAATGCTGAGTCTATGGGTGACAATGCTGAGTCTATGGGTGACAGTGCTGAGTCTATGGGCGACAGTGCTGAGTCTATGGGTGACACTGCTGAGTCTCTGGGTGACAGTGCTGAGTCTAAGAGTGGCAGTGATGAGTCTATGGGTGGCAGTGCTGAGTCTATGGCTGACAGTGCTGAGTCTATGGGTGGCAGAGCTAAGTATGTAGGTGACAGCGCTGAGTCTGTGGGTGACAGTGCTGAGTCTATGGGTGGCAGTGCTGAGTCTGTGCGTGACAGTGCTGAGTCTATGGCTGGCAGTGCTGAGTCTGTGGGTGACAGTGCTGAGTCTGTGGGTGGCAGTGCTGAGTCTATGGTTGGCAGTGCTGAGTCTATGGGTGACAGTGCTGGGTGTTTGGGTGACAGTCCTGAGTCTATGGCTGGCAATGCTGAGTCTGTGGGTGACAGTGCTGAGTCTGTGGCTGGCAGTGCTGAGTCTATGGATGACAGTGCTGAGTCTGTGGGTGACAGTGCTGAGTCTGTGGGTGGCAGTGCTGAGTCTGTGGGTGGCAGTGCTGAGTCTATGGATGACAGTGCTGAGTCTATGGGTGACAGTGCTGGGTGTTTGGGTGACAGTCCTGAGTCAATGGGTGAAAGTGCTGAGTCTGTGGGTGGCAGTGCTGAGTCTATGAATGATAGTGCTGAGTATGTGGGTGACAGTGCTGAGTCTATGGGTGGCAGTGCTGAGTCTATGGGTGACAGTGCTGAGTCTGTGCGTGACAGTGCTGAGTCTATGGGCGACAGTGTTGAGCCTATATGTGGCAATGCTGATTGTGTGGGTGACAGTGCTGAGTCTATGGGTGACAGTGCTGATTCTATGAGTGAAAGTGCTGAGTCTGTAGGTGACAGTGCTGAGTCTATGGGTGACAGTGCTGAGTCTATGGGTGACAATGCTGAGTCTATGGGTGGCAGTGCTGAGTCTGTGTGTGACAGTGCTGAGTCTACGAGAGGCAGTGCTGAGTCTATGGCTGGCAGTGCTGAGTCTGTGGGTGACAGTGCTGAGTCTGTGGGTGGCAGTGCTGAGTCTATGGCTGGCAGTGCTGAATCTGTGGGTGACAGTGCTCAGTCTATGGGTGCATGTGCTGAGTCTATGGGTGGCAGTGCTGAGTCTGTGGGTGGCAGTGCTGAGTCTATGGGTGACAGGGCTGAGTCTATGGGTGACAGTGCTGAGTCTGTGCGTGACAGTGCTGAGTCTATGGGCGACAGTGTTGAGCCTATATGTGGCAATGCTGATTGTGTGGGTGACAGTGCTGAGTCTATGGGTGACAGTGCTGATTCTATGAGTGAAAGTGCTGAGTCTGTAGGTGACAGTGCTGAGTCTATGGGTGACAGTGCTGAGTCTATGGGTGACAATGCTGAGTCTATGGGTGACAGTGCTGAGTCTATGCGTGGCAGTGCTGAGTCTATGGGTGACAGTGCTGAGTCTATGGGTTGCAGTGCTGAGTCTATGGGTGACAGTACTGAGTCTATGGGTGACAGTGCTGAGTCTATGGGTGACAGTGCTGATTCTATGGGTGAAAGTGCTGAGTCTGTAGGTGACAGTGCTGAGTCTATGGGTGACAGTGCTGAGTCTATGGGTGACAATGCTGAGTCTATGGGTGGCAGTGCTGAGTCTGTGCGTGACAGTGCTGAGTCTATGGCTGGCAGTGCTGAGTCTGTGCGTGACAGTGCTGAGTCTATGGCTGGCAGTGCTGAGTCTGTGGGTGACAGTGCTGAGTCTGTGGGTGGCAGTGCTGAGTCTATGGTTGGCAGTGCTGAGTCTATGGGTGACAGTGCTGGGTGTTTGGGTGACAGTCCTGAGTCTATGGCTGGCAATGCTGAGTCTGTGGGTGACAGTGCTGAGTCTGTGGGTGGCAGTGCTGAGTCTATGGATGACAGTGCTGAGTCTGTGGGTGACAGTGCTGAGTCTGTGGGTGGCAGTGTTGAGTCTGTGGGTGGCAGTGCTGAGTCTATGGATGACAGTGCTGAGTCTATGGGTGACAGTGCTGGGTGTTTGGGTGACAGTCCTGAGTCAATGGGTGACAGTGCTGAGTCTATGGGTGACACTGCTGAGTCTATGGGTGACAGTGCTGAGTCTAAGAGTGGCAGTGATGAGTCTATGGGTGACACTGCTGAGTCTATGCGTGGCAGTGCTGAGTCTATGGGTGACAGTGCTGAGTCTATGGGTGGCAGTGCTGAGTCTATGGGTGACAGTACTGAGTCTATGGGTGACAGTGCTGAGTCTATGGGTGACAGTGCTGATTCTATGGGTGAAAGTGCTGAGTCTGTAGGTGACAGTGCTGAGTCTATGGGTGACAGTGCTGAGTCTATGGGTGACAATGCTGAGTCTATGGGTGACAATGCTGAGTCTATGGGTGACAGTGCTGAGTCTATGGGCGACAGTGCTGAGTCTATGGGTGACACTGCTGAGTCTCTGGGTGACAGTGCTGAGTCTAAGAGTGGCAGTGATGAGTCTATGGGTGGCAGTGCTGAGTCTATGGCTGACAGTGCTGAGTCTATGGGTGGCAGAGCTAAGTATGTAGGTGACAGCGCTGAGTCTGTGGGTGACAGTGCTGAGTCTATGGGTGGCAGTGCTGAGTCTGTGCGTGACAGTGCTGAGTCTATGGCTGGCAGTGCTGAGTCTGTGGGTGACAGTGCTGAGTCTGTGGGTGGCAGTGCTGAGTCTATGGTTGGCAGTGCTGAGTCTATGGGTGACAGTGCTGGGTGTTTGGGTGACAGTCCTGAGTCTATGGCTGGCAATGCTGAGTCTGTGGGTGACAGTGCTGAGTCTGTGGCTGGCAGTGCTGAGTCTATGGATGACAGTGCTGAGTCTGTGGGTGACAGTGCTGAGTCTGTGGGTGGCAGTGCTGAGTCTGTGGGTGGCAGTGCTGAGTCTATGGATGACAGTGCTGAGTCTATGGGTGACAGTGCTGGGTGTTTGGGTGACAGTCCTGAGTCAATGGGTGAAAGTGCTGAGTCTGTGGGTGGCAGTGCTGAGTCTATGAATGATAGTGCTGAGTATGTGGGTGACAGTGCTGAGTCTATGGGTGGCAGTGCTGAGTCTATGGGTGACAGTGCTGAGTCTGTGCGTGACAGTGCTGAGTCTATGGGCGACAGTGTTGAGCCTATATGTGGCAATGCTGATTGTGTGGGTGACAGTGCTGAGTCTATGGGTGACAGTGCTGATTCTATGAGTGAAAGTGCTGAGTCTGGAGGTGACAGTGCTGAGTCTATGGGTGACAGTGCTGAGTCTATGGGTGACAATGCTGAGTCTATGGGTGGCAGTGCTGAGTCTGTGTGTGACAGTGCTGAGTCTACGAGAGGCAGTGCTGAGTCTATGGCTGGCAGTGCTGAGTCTGTGGGTGACAGTGCTGAGTCTGTGGGTGGCAGTGCTGAGTCTATGGCTGGCAGTGCTGAATCTGTGGGTGACAGTGCTCAGTCTATGGGTGCATGTGCTGAGTCTATGGGTGGCAGTGCTGAGTCTGTGGGTGGCAGTGCTGAGTCTATGGGTGACAGGGCTGAGTCTATGGGTGACAGTGCTGAGTCTGTGCGTGACAGTGCTGAGTCTATGGGCGACAGTGTTGAGCCTATATGTGGCAATGCTGATTGTGTGGGTGACAGTGCTGAGTCTATGGGTGACAGTGCTGATTCTATGAGTGAAAGTGCTGAGTCTGTAGGTGACAGTGCTGAGTCTATGGGTGACAGTGCTGATTCTATGGGTGACAATGCTGAGTCTATGGGTGACAGTGCTGAGTCTATGCGTGGCAGTGCTGAGTCTATGGGTGACAGTGCTGAGTCTATGGGTTGCAGTGCTGAGTCTATGGGTGACAGTACTGAGTCTATGGGTGACAGTGCTGAGTCTATGGGTGACAGTGCTGATTCTATGGGTGAAAGTGCTGAGTCTGTAGGTGACAGTGCTGAGTCTATGGGTGACAGTGCTGAGTCTATGGGTGACAATGCTGAGTCTATGGGTGGCAGTGCTGGGTGTTTGGGTGACAGTCCTGAGTCTATGGCTGGCAATGCTGAGTCTGTGGGTGACAGTGCTGAGTCTGTGGGTGGCAGTGCTGAGTCTATGGATGACAGTGCTGAGTCTGTGGGTGACAGTGCTGAGTCTGTGGGTGGCAGTGCTGAGTCTGTGGGTGGCAGTGCTGAGTCTATGGATGACAGTGCTGAGTCTATGGGTGACAGTGCTGGGTGTTTGGGTGACAGTCCTGAGTCAATGGGTGACAGTGCTGAGTCTATGGGTGACACTGCTGAGTCTATGGGTGACAGTGCTGAGTCTAAGAGTGGCAGTGATGAGTCTATGGGTGACACTGCTGAGTCTATGCGTGGCAGTGCTGAGTCTATGGGTGACAGTGCTGAGTCTATGGGTGGCAGTGCTGAGTCTATGGGTGACAGTACTGAGTCTATGGGTGACAGTGCTGAGTCTATGGGTGACAGTGCTGATTCTATGGGTGAAAGTGCTGAGTCTGTAGGTGACACTGCTGAGTCTCTGGGTGACAGTGCTGAGTCTAAGAGTGGCAGTGATGAGTCTATGGGTGGCAGTGCTGAGTCTATGGCTGACAGTGCTGAGTCTATGGGTGGCAGAGCTAAGTATGTATGTGACAGCGCTGAGTCTGTGGGTGACAGTGCTGAGTCTATGGGTGGCAGTGCTGAGTCTGTGCGTGACAGTGCTGAGTCTATGGCTGGCAGTGCTGAGTCTGTGGGTGACAGTGCTGAGTCTGTGGGTGGCAGTGCTGAGTCTATGGTTGGCAGTGCTGAGTCTATGGGTGACAGTGCTGGGTGTTTGGGTGACAGTCCTGAGTCTATGGCTGGCAATGCTGAGTCTGTGGGTGACAGTGCTGAGTCTGTGGGTGGCAGTGCTGAGTCTATGGATGACAGTGCTGAGTCTGTGGGTGACAGTGCTGAGTCTGTGGGTGGCAGTGCTGAGTCTGTGGGTGGCAGTGCTGAGTCTATGGATGACAGTGCTGAGTCTATGGGTGACAGTGCTGGGTGTTTGGGTGACAGTCCTGAGTCAATGGGTGAAAGTGCTGAGTCTGTGGGTGGCAGTGCTGAGTCTATGAATGATAGTGCTGAGTATGTGGGTGACAGTGCTGAGTCTATGGGTGGCAGTGCTGAGTCTAGGGGTTGCAGTGCTGAGTCTATGGGTGACAGTACTGAGTCTATGGGTGACAGTGCTGAGTCTATGGGTGACAGTGCTGATTCTATGGGTGAAAGTGCTGAATCTGTAGGTGACAGTGCTGAGTCTATGGGTGACAGTGCTGAGTCTATGGGTGACAATGCTGAGTCTATGGGTGACAGTGCTGAGTCTATGGGTGACACTGCTGAGTCTATGGGTGACAGTGCTGAGTCTAAGAGTGGCAGTGATGAGTCTATGGGTGGCAGTGCTGAGTCTATGGGTGACAGTGCTGAGTCTATGGGTGGCAGAGCTGAGTATGTAGGTGACAGCGCTGAGTCTGTGGGTGACAGTGCTGAGTCTATGGGTGACAGTGCTGAGTCTAGGGGTTGCAGTGCTGAGTCTATGGGTGACAGTACTGAGTCTATGGGTGACAGTGCTGAGTCTATGGGTGACAGTGCTGATTCTATGGGTGAAAGTGCTGAATCTGTAGGTGACAGTGCTGAGTCTATGGGTGACAGTGCTGAGTCTATGGGTGACAATGTTGAGTCTATGGGTGACAGTGCTGAGTCTATGGGTGACACTGCTGAGTCTATGGGTGACAGTGCTGAGTCTAAGAGTGGCAGTGATGAGTCTATGGGTGGCAGTGCTGAGTCTATGGGTGACAGTGCTGAGTCTATGGGTGGCAGAGCTGAGTATGTAGGTGACAGCGCTGAGTCTGTGGGTGACAGTGCTGAGTCTATGGGTGGCAGTGCTGAGTCTGTGCGTGACAGTGCTGAGTCTATGGCTGGCAGTGCTGAGTCTGTGGGTGACAGTGCTGAGTCTGTGGGTGGCAGTGCTGAGTCTATGGTTGGCAGTGCTGAGTCTATGGGTGACAGTGCTGGGTGTTTGGGTGACAGTCCTGAGTCTATGGCTGGCAATGCTGAGTCTGTGGGTGACAGTGCTGAGTCTGTGGGTGGCAGTGCTGAGTCTATGGATGACAGTGCTGAGTCTGTGGGTGACAGTGCTGAGTCTGTGGGTGGCAGTGCTGAGTCTGTGGGTGGCAGTGCTGAGTCTATGGATGACAGTGCTGAGTCTATGGGTGACAGTGCTGGGTGTTTGGGTGACAGTCCTGAGTCAATGGGTGACAGTGCTGAGTCTATGGGTGACACTGCTGAGTCTATGGGTGACAGTGCTGAGTCTAAGAGTGGCAGTGATGAGTCTATGGGTGACACTGCTGAGTCTATGCGTGGCAGTGCTGAGTCTATGGGTGACAGTGCTGAGTCTATGGGTGGCAGTGCTGAGTCTATGGGTGACAGTACTGAGTCTATGGGTGACAGTGCTGAGTCTATGGGTGACAGTGCTGATTCTATGGGTGAAAGTGCTGAGTCTGTAGGTGACAGTGCTGAGTCTATGGGTGACAGTGCTGAGTCTATGGGTGACAATGCTGAGTCTATGGGTGACAATGCTGAGTCTATGGGTGACAGTGCTGAGTCTATGGGCGACAGTGCTGAGTCTATGGGTGACACTGCTGAGTCTCTGGGTGACAGTGCTGAGTCTAAGAGTGGCAGTGATGAGTCTATGGGTGGCAGTGCTGAGTCTATGGCTGACAGTGCTGAGTCTATGGGTGGCAGAGCTAAGTATGTAGGTGACAGCGCTGAGTCTGTGGGTGACAGTGCTGAGTCTATGGGTGGCAGTGCTGAGTCTGTGCGTGACAGTGCTGAGTCTATGGCTGGCAGTGCTGAGTCTGTGGGTGACAGTGCTGAGTCTGTGGGTGGCAGTGCTGAGTCTATGGTTGGCAGTGCTGAGTCTATGGGTGACAGTGCTGGGTGTTTGGGTGACAGTCCTGAGTCTATGGCTGGCAATGCTGAGTCTGTGGGTGACAGTGCTGAGTCTGTGGGTGGCAGTGCTGAGTCTATGGATGACAGTGCTGAGTCTGTGGGTGACAGTGCTGAGTCTGTAGGTGGCAGTGCTGAGTCTGTGGGTGGCAGTGCTGAGTCTATGGATGACAGTGCTGAGTCTATGGGTGACAGTGCTGGGTGTTTGGGTGACAGTCCTGAGTCAATGGGTGAAAGTGCTGAGTCTGTGGGTGGCAGTGCTGAGTCTATGAATGATAGTGCTGAGTATGTGGGTGACAGTGCTGATTCTATGGGTGGCAGTGCTGAGTCTATGGGTGACAGTGCTGAGGCTGTGGGTAGCAGTGCTGAGTCTATGGCTGGCAGTGCTGAATCTGTGGGTGACAGTGCTCAGTCTATGGGTGACAGTGCTGAGTCTATGGGTGCCAGTGCTGAGTCTATGGGTGGCAGTGCTGAGTCTGTGGGTGGCAGAGCTGAGTATGTAGGTGACAGCGCTGAGTCTGTGGGTGACAGTGCTGAGTCTACGGGTGACAGTGCTGAGTCTATGGGTGACAGTGCTGAGTATGTGGGTGACAGCGCTGAGTCTGTGCGTGACAGTGCTGAGTCTATGGGCGACAGTGTTGAGCCTATATGTGGCAATGCTAATTGTGTGGGTGACAGTGCTGAGTCTATGGGTGGCAGTGCTGAGTCTGTGCGTGACAGTGCTGAGTCTATGGCTGGCAGTGCTGAGTCTGTGGGTGACAGTGCTGAGTCTGTGGGTGGCAGTGCTGAGTCTATGGTTGGCAGTGCTGAGTCTATGGGTGACAGTGCTGGGTGTTTGGGTGACAGTCCTGAGTCTATGGCTGGCAATGCTGAGTCTGTGGGTGACAGTGCTGAGTCTGTGGGTGGCAGTGCTGAGTCTATGGATGACAGTGCTGAGTCTGTGGGTGACAGTGCTGAGTCTGTAGGTGGCAGTGCTGAGTCTGTGGGTGGCAGTGCTGAGTCTATGGATGACAGTGCTGAGTCTATGGGTGACAGTGCTGGGTGTTTGGGTGACAGTCCTGAGTCAATGGGTGAAAGTGCTGAGTCTGTGGGTGGCAGTGCTGAGTCTATGAATGATAGTGCTGAGTATGTGGGTGACAGTGCTGAGTCTATGGGTGGCAGTGCTGAGTCTATGGGTGACAGTGCTGAGGCTGTGGGTAGCAGTGCTGAGTCTATGGCTGGCAGTGCTGAGTCTGTGGGTGACAGTGCTGAGTCTGTGGGTGGCAGTGCTGAGTCTATGGTTGGCAGTGCTGAGTCTATGGGTGACAGTGCTGGGTGTTTGGGTGACAGTCCTGAGTCTATGGCTGGCAATGCTGAGTCTGTGGGTGACAGTGCTGAGTCTGTGGGTGGCAGTGCTGAGTCTATGGATGACAGTGCTGAGTCTGTGGGTGACAGTGCTGAGTCTGTAGGTGGCAGTGCTGAGTCTGTGGGTGGCAGTGCTGAGTCTATGGATGACAGTGCTGAGTCTATGGGTGACAGTGCTGGGTGTTTGGGTGACAGTCCTGAGTCAATGGGTGAAAGTGCTGAGTCTGTGGGTGGCAGTGCTGAGTCTATGAATGATAGTGCTGAGTATGTGGGTGACAGTGCTGAGTCTATGGGTGGCAGTGCTGAGTCTATGGGTGACAGTGCTGAGGCTGTGGGTAGCAGTGCTGAGTCTATGGCTGGCAGTGCTGAATCTGTGGGTGACAGTGCTCAGTCTATGGGTGACAGTGCTGAGTCTATGGGTGCCAGTGCTGAGTCTATGGGTGGCAGTGCTGAGTCTGTGGGTGGCAGAGCTGAGTATGTAGGTGACAGCGCTGAGTCTGTGGGTGACAGTGCTGAGTCTACGGGTGACAGTGCTGAGTCTATGGGTGACAGTGCTGAGTATGTGGGTGACAGCGCTGAGTCTGTGCGTGACAGTGCTGAGTCTATGGGCGACAGTGTTGAGCCTATATGTGGCAATGCTAATTGTGTGGGTGACAGTGCTGAGTCTATGGGTGGCAGTGCTGAGTCTGTGCGTGACAGTGCTGAGTCTATGGCTGGCAGTGCTGAGTCTGTGGGTGACAGTGCTGAGTCTGTGGGTGGCAGTGCTGAGTCTATGGTTGGCAGTGCTGAGTCTATGGGTGACAGTGCTGGGTGTTTGGGTGACAGTCCTGAGTCTATGGCTGGCAATGCTGAGTCTGTGGGTGACAGTGCTGAGTCTGTGGGTGGCAGTGCTGAGTCTATGGATGACAGTGCTGAGTCTGTGGGTGACAGTGCTGAGTCTGTAGGTGGCAGTGCTGAGTCTGTGGGTGGCAGTGCTGAGTCTATGGATGACAGTGCTGAGTCTATGGGTGACAGTGCTGGGTGTTTGGGTGACAGTCCTGAGTCAATGGGTGAAAGTGCTGAGTCTGTGGGTGGCAGTGCTGAGTCTATGAATGATAGTGCTGAGTATGTGGGTGACAGTGCTGAGTCTATGGGTGGCAGTGCTGAGTCTATGGGTGACAGTGCTGAGGCTGTGGGTAGCAGTGCTGAGTCTATGGCTGGCAGTGCTGAATCTGTGGGTGACAGTGCTCAGTCTATGGGTGACAGTGCTGAGTCTATGGGTGCCAGTGCTGAGTCTATGGGTGGCAGTGCTGAGTCTGTGGGTGGCAGAGCTGAGTCTATGGGTGGCAGTGCTGAGTCTAGGGGTTGCAGTGCTGAGTCTATGGGTGACAGTACTGAGTCTATGGGTGACAGTGCTGAGTCTATGGGTGACAGTGCTGATTCTATGGGTGAAAGTGCTGAATCTGTAGGTGACAGTGCTGAGTCTATGGGTGACAGTGCTGAGTCTATGGGTGACAATGCTGAGTCTATGGGTGACAGTGCTGAGTCTATGGGTGACACTGCTGAGTCTATGGGTGACAGTGCTGAGTCTAAGAGTGGCAGTGATGAGTCTATGGGTGGCAGTGCTGAGTCTATGGGTGACAGTGCTGAGTCTATGGGTGGCAGAGCTGAGTATGTAGGTGACAGCGCTGAGTCTGTGGGTGACAGTGCTGAGTCTATGGGTGACAGTGCTGAGTCTAGGGGTTGCAGTGCTGAGTCTATGGGTGACAGTACTGAGTCTATGGGTGACAGTGCTGAGTCTATGGGTGACAGTGCTGATTCTATGGGTGAAAGTGCTGAATCTGTAGGTGACAGTGCTGAGTCTATGGGTGACAGTGCTGAGTCTATGGGTGACAATGCTGAGTCTATGGGTGACAGTGCTGAGTCTATGGGTGACACTGCTGAGTCTATGGGTGACAGTGCTGAGTCTAAGAGTGGCAGTGATGAGTCTATGGGTGACAATGCTGAGTCTATGGGTGACAGTGCTGAGTCTATGGGTGACACTGCTGAGTCTATGGGTGACAGTGCTGAGTCTAAGAGTGGCAGTGATGAGTCTATGGGTGGCAGTGCTGAGTCTATGGGTGACAGTGCTGAGTCTATGGGTGACAGTGCTGAGGCTGTGGGTAGCAGTGCTGAGTCTATGGCTGGCAGTGCTGAATCTGTGGGTGACAGTGCTCAGTCTATGGGTGACAGTGCTGAGTCTATGGGTGCCAGTGCTGAGTCTATGGGTGGCAGTGCTGAGTCTGTGGGTGGCAGAGCTGAGTCTATGGGTGGCAGTGCTGAGTCTAGGGGTTGCAGTGCTGAGTCTATGGGTGACAGTACTGAGTCTATGGGTGACAGTGCTGAGTCTATGGGTGACAGTGCTGATTCTATGGGTGAAAGTGCTGAATCTGTAGGTGACAGTGCTGAGTCTATGGGTGACAGTGCTGAGTCTATGGGTGACAATGCTGAGTCTATGGGTGACAGTGCTGAGTCTATGGGTGACACTGCTGAGTCTATGGGTGACAGTGCTGAGTCTAAGAGTGGCAGTGATGAGTCTATGGGTGGCAGTGCTGAGTCTATGGGTGACAGTGCTGAGTCTATGGGTGGCAGAGCTGAGTATGTAGGTGACAGCGCTGAGTCTGTGGGTGACAGTGCTGAGTCTATGGGTGACAGTGCTGAGTCTAGGGGTTGCAGTGCTGAGTCTATGGGTGACAGTACTGAGTCTATGGGTGACAGTGCTGAGTCTATGGGTGACAGTGCTGATTCTATGGGTGAAAGTGCTGAATCTGTAGGTGACAGTGCTGAGTCTATGGGTGACAGTGCTGAGTCTATGGGTGACAATGCTGAGTCTATGGGTGACAGTGCTGAGTCTATGGGTGACACTGCTGAGTCTATGGGTGACAGTGCTGAGTCTAAGAGTGGCAGTGATGAGTCTATGGGTGGCAGTGCTGAGTCTATGGGTGACAGTGCTGAGTCTATGGGTGGCAGAGCTGAGTATGTAGGTGACAGCGCTGAGTCTGTGGGTGACAGTGCTGAGTCTATGGGTGGCAGTGCTGAGTCTGTGCGTGACAGTGCTGAGTCTATGGCTGGCAGTGCTGAGTCTGTGGGTGACAGTGCTGAGTCTGTGGGTGGCAGTGCTGAGTCTATGGTTGGCAGTGCTGAGTCTATGGGTGACAGTGCTGGGTGTTTGGGTGACAGTCCTGAGTCTATGGCTGGCAATGCTGAGTCTGTGGGTGACAGTGCTGAGTCTGTGGGTGGCAGTGCTGAGTCTATGGATGACAGTGCTGAGTCTGTGGGTGACAGTGCTGAGTCTGTGGGTGGCAGTGCTGAGTCTGTGGGTGGCAGTGCTGAGTCTATGGATGACAGTGCTGAGTCTATGGGTGACAGTGCTGGGTGTTTGGGTGACAGTCCTGAGTCAATGGGTGACAGTGCTGAGTCTATGGGTGACACTGCTGAGTCTATGGGTGACAGTGCTGAGTCTAAGAGTGGCAGTGATGAGTCTATGGGTGACACTGCTGAGTCTATGCGTGGCAGTGCTGAGTCTATGGGTGACAGTGCTGAGTCTATGGGTGGCAGTGCTGAGTCTATGGGTGACAGTACTGAGTCTATGGGTGACAGTGCTGAGTCTATGGGTGACAGTGCTGATTCTATGGGTGAAAGTGCTGAGTCTGTAGGTGACAGTGCTGAGTCTATGGGTGACAGTGCTGAGTCTATGGGTGACAATGCTGAGTCTATGGGTGACAATGCTGAGTCTATGGGTGACAGTGCTGAGTCTATGGGCGACAGTGCTGAGTCTATGGGTGACACTGCTGAGTCTCTGGGTGACAGTGCTGAGTCTAAGAGTGGCAGTGATGAGTCTATGGGTGGCAGTGCTGAGTCTATGGCTGACAGTGCTGAGTCTATGGGTGGCAGAGCTAAGTATGTAGGTGACAGCGCTGAGTCTGTGGGTGACAGTGCTGAGTCTATGGGTGGCAGTGCTGAGTCTGTGCGTGACAGTGCTGAGTCTATGGCTGGCAGTGCTGAGTCTGTGGGTGACAGTGCTGAGTCTGTGGGTGGCAGTGCTGAGTCTATGGTTGGCAGTGCTGAGTCTATGGGTGACAGTGCTGGGTGTTTGGGTGACAGTCCTGAGTCTATGGCTGGCAATGCTGAGTCTGTGGGTGACAGTGCTGAGTCTGTGGGTGGCAGTGCTGAGTCTATGGATGACAGTGCTGAGTCTGTGGGTGACAGTGCTGAGTCTGTAGGTGGCAATGCTGAGTCTGTGGGTGGCAGTGCTGAGTCTATGGATGACAGTGCTGAGTCTATGGGTGACAGTGCTGGGTGTTTGGGTGACAGTCCTGAGTCAATGGGTGAAAGTGCTGAGTCTGTGGGTGGCAGTGCTGAGTCTATGAATGATAGTGCTGAGTATGTGGGTGACAGTGCTGAGTCTATGGGTGGCAGTGCTGAGTCTATGGGTGACAGTGCTGAGGCTGTGGGTAGCAGTGCTGAGTCTATGGCTGGCAGTGCTGAATCTGTGGGTGACAGTGCTCAGTCTATGGGTGACAGTGCTGAGTCTATGGGTGCCAGTGCTGAGTCTATGGGTGGCAGTGCTGAGTCTGTGGGTGGCAGAGCTGAGTATGTAGGTGACAGCGCTGAGTCTGTGGGTGACAGTGCTGAGTCTCTGGGTGACAGTGCTGAGTCTAAGAGTGGCAGTGATGAGTCTATGGGTGGCAGTGCTGAGTCTATGGCTGACAGTGCTGAGTCTATGGGTGGCAGAGCTAAGTATGTAGGTGACAGCGCTGAGTCTGTGGGTGACAGTGCTGAGTCTATGGGTGGCAGTGCTGAGTCTGTGCGTGACAGTGCTGAGTCTATGGCTGGCAGTGCTGAGTCTGTGGGTGACAGTGCTGAGTCTGTGGGTGGCAGTGCTGAGTCTATGGTTGGCAGTGCTGAGTCTATGGGTGACAGTGCTGGGTGTTTGGGTGACAGTCCTGAGTCTATGGCTGGCAATGCTGAGTCTGTGGGTGACAGTGCTGAGTCTGTGGGTGGCAGTGCTGAGTCTATGGATGACAGTGCTGAGTCTGTGGGTGACAGTGCTGAGTCTGTAGGTGGCAATGCTGAGTCTGTGGGTGGCAGTGCTGAGTCTATGGATGACAGTGCTGAGTCTATGGGTGACAGTGCTGGGTGTTTGGGTGACAGTCCTGAGTCAATGGGTGAAAGTGCTGAGTCTGTGGGTGGCAGTGCTGAGTCTATGAATGATAGTGCTGAGTATGTGGGTGACAGTGCTGAGTCTATGGGTGGCAGTGCTGAGTCTATGGGTGACAGTGCTGAGGCTGTGGGTAGCAGTGCTGAGTCTATGGCTGGCAGTGCTGAATCTGTGGGTGACAGTGCTCAGTCTATGGGTGACAGTGCTGAGTCTATGGGTGCCAGTGCTGAGTCTATGGGTGGCAGTGCTGAGTCTGTGGGTGGCAGAGCTGAGTATGTAGGTGACAGCGCTGAGTCTGTGGGTGACAGTGCTGAGTCTACGGGTGACAGTGCTGAGTCTATGGGTGACAGTGCTGAGTATGTGGGTGACAGCGCTGAGTCTGTGCGTGACAGTGCTGAGTCTATGGGCGACAGTGTTGAGCCTATATGTGGCAATGCTAATTGTGTGGGTGACAGTGCTGAGTCTATGGGTGGCAGTGCTGAGTCTGTGCGTGACAGTGCTGAGTCTATGGCTGGCAGTGCTGAGTCTGTGGGTGACAGTGCTGAGTCTGTGGGTGGCAGTGCTGAGTCTATGGTTGGCAGTGCTGAGTCTATGGGTGACAGTGCTGGGTGTTTGGGTGACAGTCCTGAGTCTATGGCTGGCAATGCTGAGTCTGTGGGTGACAGTGCTGAGTCTGTGGGTGGCAGTGCTGAGTCTATGGATGACAGTGCTGAGTCTATGGGTGACAGTGCTGGGTGTTTGGGTGACAGTCCTGAGTCAATAGGTGAAAGTGCTGAGTCTGTGGGTGGCAGTGCTGAGTCTATGAATGATAGTGCTGAGTATGTGGGTGACAGTGCTGAGTCTATGGGTGGCAGTGCTGAGTCTATGGGTGACAGTGCTGAGGCTGTGGGTAGCAGTGCTGAGTCTATGGCTGGCAGTGCTGAATCTGTGGGTGACAGTGCTCAGTCTATGGGTGACAGTGCTGAGTCTATGGGTGCCAGTGCTGAGTCTATGGGTGGCAGTGCTGAGTCTGTGGGTGGCAGAGCTGAGTATGTAGGTGACAGCGCTGAGTCTGTGGGTGACAGTGCTGAGTCTACGGGTGACAGTGCTGAGTCTATGGGTGACAGTGCTGAGTATGTGGGTGACAGCGCTGAGTCTGTGCGTGACAGTGCTGAGTCTATGGGCGACAGTGTTGAGCCTATATGTGGCAATGCTAATTGTGTGGGTGACAGTGCTGAGTCTATGGGTGACAGTGCTGATTCTATGAGTGAAAGTGCTGAGTCTGTAGGTGACAGTGCTGAGTGTATGGGTGACAGTGCTGAGTCTATGGGTGACAATGCTGAGTCTATGGGTGACAGTGCTGTGTCTATGGGTGATAGTGCTGAGTCTATGGGTGACAGTGCTGAGTCTATGGGTGACACTGCTGAGTCTATGGGTGACAGTGCTGAGTCTAAGAGTGGCAGTGATGAGTCTATGGGTGACAATGCTGAGTCTATGGGTGACAGTGCTGTGTCTATGGGTGATAGTGCTGAGTCTATGGGTGACAGTGCTGAGTCTATGGGTGACACTGCTGAGTCTATGGGTGACAGTGCTGAGTCTAAGAGTGGCAGTGATGAGTCTATG
Source organism: Petromyzon marinus (assembly GCF_048934315.1). NCBI lineage: Eukaryota > Metazoa > Chordata > Hyperoartia > Petromyzontiformes > Petromyzontidae > Petromyzon > Petromyzon marinus. The sequence goes on from NC_133750.1 coordinate 2,098,921, forward strand.
GGTGACACTGCTGAGTCTATGCGTGGCAGTGCTGAGTCTATGGGTGACAGTGCTGAGTCTATGGGTGTCAGTGCTGAGTCTATGGGTGACAGTGCTGAGTCTATGGGTGACAGTGCTGATTCTATGGGTGAAAGTGCTGAGTCTGTAGGTGACAGTGCTGAGTCTATGGGTGACAGTGCTGAGTCTATGGGTGACAATGCTGAGTCTATGGGTGACAGTGCTGAGTCTATGGGCGACAGTGCTGAGTCTATGGGTGACACTGCTGAGTCTCTGGGTGACAGTGCTGAGTCTAAGAGTGGCAGTGATGAGTCTATGGGTGGCAGTGCTGAGTCTATGGCTGACAGTGCTGAGTCTATGGGTGGCAGAGCCAAGTATGTAGGTGACAGCGCTGAGTCTGTGGGTGACAGTGCTGAGTCTATGGGTGACAGTGCTGAGTCTAAGAGTGGCAGTGATGAGTCTATGGGTGACACTGCTGAGTCTATGCGTTGCAGTGCTGAGTCTATGGGTGACAGTGCTGAGTCTATGGGTGTCAGTGCTGAGACTATGGGTGACAGTACTGAGTCTATGGGTGACAGTGCTGAGTCTATGGGTGACAGTGCTGATTCTATGGGTGAAAGTGCTGAGTCTGTAGGTGACAGTGCTGAGTCTATGGGTGACAGTGCTGAGTCTATGGGTGACAATGCTGAGTCTATGGGTGACAGTGCTGAGTCTATGGGCGACAGTGCTGAGTCTATGGGTGACACTGCTGAGTCTATGGGTGACAGTGCTGAGTCTAATAGTGGCAGTGATGAGTCTATGGGTGGCAGTGCTGAGTCTATGGGTGACAGTGCTGAGTCTATGGGTGGCAGAGCTGAGTATGTAGGTGACAGCGCTGAGTCTGTGGGTGACAGTGCTGAGTCTGTGGGTGGCAGTGCCGAGTCTGTGCGTGACAGTGCTGAGTCTATGGGCGACAGTTTTGAGCCTATATGTGGCAATGCTGATTGTGTGGGTGACAGTGCTGAGTCTATGGGTGACAGTGCTGATTCTATGGGTGAAAGTGCTGAGTCTGTAGGTGACAGTGCTGAGTCTATGGGTGACAGCGCTGAGTCTATGGGTGACAATGCTGAGTCTATGGGTGACAGTGCTGAGTCTATGGGCGACAGTGCTGAGTCTATGGGTGACACTGCTGAGTCTATGGGTGGCAGTGCTGGGTCTGTGGGTGGCTTTGCTGAGTCTATGGGCGACAGTGTTGAGCCTATATGTGGCAGGGCTGATTGCGTGGGTGACAGTGCTGAGTCTATGGGTGACAGTGCTGATTCTATGGGTGAAAGTGCTGAGTCTATGGGTGGCAGTGCTGAGTCTATGGGTGACAGTGCTGAGTCTATGGGTGGCAGTGCTGAGTCTATGGGTGACAGTGCTGAGTCTATGGGTGACAGTGCTGATTCTAAGGGTGAAAGTGCTGAGTCTATGGGTGGCAGTGCAGAGTCTATGGGTGACACTGCTGAGTCTATGCGTGGCAGTGCTGAGTCTATGGGTGACAGTGCTGAGTCTATGGGTAGCAGTGCTGAGTCTATGGGTGACAGTACTGAGTCTATGGGTGACAGTGCTGAGTCTATGGGTGACAGTGCTGATTCTATGGGTGAAAGTGCTGAGTCTATGGGTGGCAGTGCAGAGTCTATGGGTGGTAGTGATGAGTCTATGGGTGGCAGTGCAGAGTCTATGGGTGGCAGCGCTGAGTCTGTGGGTGGCAGCGCTGAGTCTGTGGGTGGCAGTGCTGAGTCTATCGGTGACAGTGCTGAGTCTACGGGTAGCAGTGCTGAGTCTATGGGTGACAGTGCGAAGTCTATGGGTGACAGTGCTGAGTCTATGGGTGGCAGTGCTGAGTCTATGGGTGGCAGTGCTGAGTTTTTGGATGACAGTGCTGAGTCTATGGATGACAGGGCTGAGTATGTGGGTGACAGCGCTGAGTCTATGGGTGACAATGCTGAGTCTATGGGTGACATTGCTGAGTCTATGGGTGATAGTGCTGAGTCTATGGGTGATACTGCTGAGTCTATGGGTGGCATTGCTGAGTCTTGGGTGGCAGTGCTGAGTTTTTGGATGACAGTGCTGAGTTTTTGAATGACAGTGCTGAGTCTATGGTTGACAGTGCTGAGTCTATGGGTGACACTGCTGAGTCTATGGGTGACAGTGCTGAGTCTAAGAGTGGCAGTGATGAGTCTATGGGTGACACTGCTGAGTCTATGCGTGGCAGTGCTGAGTCTATGGGTGACAGTGCTGAGTCTATGGGTAGCAGTGCTGAGTCTATGGGTGACAGTATTGAGTCTATGGGTGACAGTGCTGAGTCTATGGGTGACAGTGCTGATTCTATGGGTGAAAGTGCTGAGTCTATGGGTGGCAGTGCAGAGTCTATGGGTGGTAGTGATGAGTATATGGGTGGCAGTGCAGAGTCTATGGGTGGCAGCGCTGAGTCTGTGGGTGGCAGCGCTGAGTCTGTGGGTGGCAGTGCTGAGTCTATCGGTGACAGTGCTGAGTCTACGGGTAGCAGTGCTGAGTCTATGGGTGACAGTGCGAAGTCTATGGGTGACAGTGCTGAGTCTATGGGTGGCAGTGCTGAGTCTATGGGTGGCAGTGCTGAGTTTTTGGATGACAGTGCTGAGTCTATGGATGACAGGGCTGAGTATGTGGGTGACAGCGCTGAGTCTATGGGTGACAATGCTGAGTCTATGGGTGACATTGCTGAGTCTATGGGTGATAGTGCTGAGTCTATGGGTGATACTGCTGAGTCTATGGGTGGCATTGCTGAGTCTTGGGTGGCAGTGCTGAGTTTTTGGATGACAGTGCTGAGTTTTTGAATGACAGTGCTGAGTCTATGGGTGACAGTGCTGAGTCTATGGGCGACAGTGCTGTGTCTATGGGTGATAGTGCTGAGTCTATGGGTGACAGTGCTGAGTCTAAGAGTGGCAGTGATGAGTCTATGGGTGGCAGTGCTGAGTCTATGGGTGACACTTCTGAGTCTATGCGTGGCAGTGCTGAGTCTATGGGTGACAGTGCTGAGTCTATGGGTGGCAGTGCTGAGTCTATGGGTGACAGTGCTGAGTCTATGGGTGACATTGCTGAGTCTATGGGTGATAGTGCTGAGTCTATGGGTGATACTGCTGAGTCTATGGGTGGCATTGCTGAGTCTTGGGTGGCAGTGCTGAGTTTTTGGATGACAGTGCTGAGTTTTTGAATGACAGTGCTGAGTCTATGGTTGACAGTGCTGAGTCTATGGGTGACACTGCTGAGTCTATGGGTGACAGTGCTGAGTCTAAGAGTGGCAGTGATGAGTCTATGGGTGACACTGCTGAGTCTATGCGTTGCAGTGCTGAGTCTATGGGTGACAGTGCTGAGTCTATGGGTGTCAGTGCTGAGACTATGGGTGACAGTACTGAGTCTATGGGTGACAGTGCTGAGTCTATGGGTGACAGTGCTGATTCTATGGGTGAAAGTGCTGAGTCTGTAGGTGACAGTGCTGAGTCTATGGGTGACAGTGCTGAGTCTATGGGTGACAATGCTGAGTCTATGGGTGACAGTGCTGAGTCTATGGGCGACAGTGCTGAGTCTATGGGTGACACTGCTGAGTCTATGGGTGACAGTGCTGAGTCTAATAGTGGCAGTGATGAGTCTATGGGTGGCAGTGCTGAGTCTATGGGTGACAGTGCTGAGTCTATGGGTGGCAGAGCTGAGTATGTAGGTGACAGCGCTGAGTCTGTGGGTGACAGTGCTGAGTCTGTGGGTGGCAGTGCCGAGTCTGTGCGTGACAGTGCTGAGTCTATGGGCGACAGTTTTGAGCCTATATGTGGCAATGCTGATTGTGTGGGTGACAGTGCTGAGTCTATGGGTGACAGTGCTGATTCTATGGGTGAAAGTGCTGAGTCTGTAGGTGACAGTGCTGAGTCTATGGGTGACAGCGCTGAGTCTATGGGTGACAATGCTGAGTCTATGGGTGACAGTGCTGAGTCTATGGGCGACAGTGCTGAGTCTATGGGTGACACTGCTGAGTCTATGGGTGGCAGTGCTGGGTCTGTGGGTGGCTTTGCTGAGTCTATGGGCGACAGTGTTGAGCCTATATGTGGCAGGGCTGATTGCGTGGGTGACAGTGCTGAGTCTATGGGTGACAGTGCTGATTCTATGGGTGAAAGTGCTGAGTCTATGGGTGGCAGTGCTGAGTCTATGGGTGACAGTGCTGAGTCTATGGGTGGCAGTGCTGAGTCTATGGGTGACAGTGCTGAGTCTATGGGTGACAGTGCTGATTCTAAGGGTGAAAGTGCTGAGTCTATGGGTGGCAGTGCAGAGTCTATGGGTGACACTGCTGAGTCTATGCGTGGCAGTGCTGAGTCTATGGGTGACAGTGCTGAGTCTATGGGTAGCAGTGCTGAGTCTATGGGTGACAGTACTGAGTCTATGGGTGACAGTGCTGAGTCTATGGGTGACAGTGCTGATTCTATGGGTGAAAGTGCTGAGTCTATGGGTGGCAGTGCAGAGTCTATGGGTGGTAGTGATGAGTCTATGGGTGGCAGTGCAGAGTCTATGGGTGGCAGCGCTGAGTCTGTGGGTGGCAGCGCTGAGTCTGTGGGTGGCAGTGCTGAGTCTATCGGTGACAGTGCGAAGTCTATGGGTGACAGTGCTGAGTCTATGGGTGGCAGTGCTGAGTCTATGGGTGGCAGTGCTGAGTTTTTGGATGACAGTGCTGAGTCTATGGATGACAGGGCTGAGTATGTGGGTGACAGCGCTGAGTCTATGGGTGACAGTGCGAAGTCTATGGGTGACAGTGCTGAGTCTATGGGTGGCAGTGCTGAGTCTATGGGTGGCAGTGCTGAGTTTTTGGATGACAGTGCTGAGTCTATGGATGACAGGGCTGAGTATGTGGGTGACAGCGCTGAGTCTATGGGTGACAATGCTGAGTCTATGGGTGACATTGCTGAGTCTATGGGTGATAGTGCTGAGTCTATGGGTGATACTGCTGAGTCTATGGGTGGCATTGCTGAGTCTTGGGTGGCAGTGCTGAGTTTTTGGATGACAGTGCTGAGTTTTTGAATGACAGTGCTGAGTCTATGGTTGACAGTGCTGAGTCTATGGGTGACACTGCTGAGTCTATGGGTGACAGTGCTGAGTCTAAGAGTGGCAGTGATGAGTCTATGGGTGACACTGCTGAGTCTATGCGTGGCAGTGCTGAGTCTATGGGTGACAGTGCTGAGTCTATGGGTAGCAGTGCTGAGTCTATGGGTGACAGTATTGAGTCTATGGGTGACAGTGCTGAGTCTATGGGTGACAGTGCTGATTCTATGGGTGAAAGTGCTGAGTCTATGGGTGGCAGTGCAGAGTCTATGGGTGGTAGTGATGAGTATATGGGTGGCAGTGCAGAGTCTATGGGTGGCAGCGCTGAGTCTGTGGGTGGCAGCGCTGAGTCTGTGGGTGGCAGTGCTGAGTCTATCGGTGACAGTGCTGAGTCTACGGGTAGCAGTGCTGAGTCTATGGGTGACAGTGCGAAGTCTATGGGTGACAGTGCTGAGTCTATGGGTGGCAGTGCTGAGTCTATGGGTGGCAGTGCTGAGTTTTTGGATGACAGTGCTGAGTCTATGGATGACAGGGCTGAGTATGTGGGTGACAGCGCTGAGTCTATGGGTGACAATGCTGAGTCTATGGGTGACATTGCTGAGTCTATGGGTGATAGTGCTGAGTCTATGGGTGATACTGCTGAGTCTATGGGTGGCATTGCTGAGTCTTGGGTGGCAGTGCTGAGTTTTTGGATGACAGTGCTGAGTTTTTGAATGACAGTGCTGAGTCTATGGGTGACAGTGCTGAGTCTATGGGCGACAGTGCTGTGTCTATGGGTGATAGTGCTGAGTCTATGGGTGACAGTGCTGAGTCTAAGAGTGGCAGTGATGAGTCTATGGGTGGCAGTGCTGAGTCTATGGGTGACACTTCTGAGTCTATGCGTGGCAGTGCTGAGTCTATGGGTGACAGTGCTGAGTCTATGGGTGGCAGTGCTGAGTCTATGGGTGACAGTGCTGAGTCTATGGGTGGCAGAGCTGAGTATGTGGGTGACAGCGCTGAGTCTGTGTGTGACAGTGCTGAGTCTATGGGTGGCAGTGCTGAGTCTATGGGTGACAGTGCTGAGTCTATGGGTGGCAGTGCTGAGTCTTGGGTGGCAGTGCTGAGTTTATGGATGACAGTGCTGAGTCTATGGGTGACAGTGCTGAGTCTATGGGTGACAGTGCTGAGTATGTGGGTGACAGCGCTGAGTCTGTGGGTGACAGTGCTGAGTCTATGGGTGGCAGTGCTGAGACTATGGGTGGCAGTGCTGAGTCTGTGTGTGACAGTGCTGAGTCTACGAGAGGCAGTGCTGAGTCTATGGCTGGCAGTGCTGAGTATGTGGGTGACAGTGCTGAGTCTGTGGGTAGCAGTGCTGAGTCTATGGCTGGCAGTGCTGAATCTGTGGGTGACAGTGCTCAGTCTATGGGTGACAGTGCTGAGTCTATGGGTGCCAGTGCTGAGTCTATGGGTGGCAGTGCTGAGTCTGTGGGTGGCAGTGCTGAGTTTGTGGGTGACAGTGCTGAGTCTATGGGTGACAGTGCTGAGTATGTGGGTGACAATGCTGAGTCTATGGGTGGCAGTGCTGAGTCTACGGGTGGCAGTGCTGAGTCTATGGGTGACAGTGCTGAGTCTATGGGTGGCAGTGCTGAGTCTATGGGTGGCAGTGCTGAGTCTATGGGTGACAGTGCTGAGTCTATGGGTGACAGTGCTGAGTCTGTGCGTGACAGTGCTGAGTCTATGGGCGACAGTGTTGAGCCTATATGTGGCAATGCTGCTTGTGTGGGTGACAGTGCTGAGTCTATGGGTGACAGTGCTGATTCTATGAGTGAAAGTGCTGAGTCTGTAGGTGACAGTGCTGAGTCTATGGGTGACAGTGCTGAGTCTATGGGTGACAGTGCTCAGTCTATGGGTGACAGTGCTGAGTCTATGGGTGCCAGTGCTGAGTCTATGGGTGGCAGTGCTGAGTCTGTGGGTGGCAGTGCTGAGTCTGTGGGTGACAGCGCTGAGTCTGTGGGTGACAGTGCTGAGTCTATGGGTGGCAGTGCTGAGTCTATGGGTGACAGTGCTGAGTCTATGGGTGGCAGTGCTGAGTCTTGGGTGGCAGTGCTGAGTTTATGGATGACAGTGCTGAGTCTATGGGTGGCAGTGCTGAGTCTATGGGTGACAGTGCTGAGTCTGTGTGTGACAGTGCTGAGTCTGTGGGTAGCAGTGCTGAGTCTATGGCTGGCAGTGCTGAATCTGTGGGTGACAGTGCTCAGTCTATGGGTGACAGTGCTGAGTCTATGGGTGCCAGTGCTGAGTCTATGGGTGGCAGTGCTGAGTCTGTGGGTGGCAGTGCTGAGTCTGTGGGTGACAGTGCTGAGTCTATGGGTGACAGTGCTGAGTATGTGGGTGACAATGCTGAGTCTATGGGTGGCAGTGCTGAGTCTATGGGTGGCAGTGCTGAGTCTATGGGTGACAGTGCTGAGTCTATGGGTGGCAGTGCTGAGTCTATGGGTGGCAGTGCTGAGTCTATGGGTGACAGTGCTGAGTCTATGGGTGACAGTGCTGAGTCTATGGGTGGCAGAGCTGAGTATGTGGGTGACAGCCCTGAGTCTGTGTGTGACAGTGCTGAGTCTATGGGTGGCAGTGCTGAGTCTATGGGTGACAGTGCTGAGTCTATGGGTGGCAGTGCTGAGTTTTGGGTGGCAGTGCTGAGTTTATGGATGACAGTGCTGAGTCTATGGGTGACAGTGCTGAGTCTATGGGTGACAGTGCTGAGTATGTGGGTGACAGCGCTGAGTCTGTGGGTGACAGTGCTGAGTCTATGGGTGGCAGTGCTGAGTCTATGGGTGGCAGTGCTGAGTCTGTGTGTGACAGTGCTGAGTCTACGAGAGGCAGTGCTGAGTCTATGGCTGGCAGTGCTGAGTATGTGGGTGACAGTGCTGAGTCTGTGGGTAGCAGTGCTGAGTCTATGGCTGGCAGTGCTGAATCTGTGGGTGACAGTGCTCAGTCTATGGGTGACAGTGCTGAGTCTATGGGTGCCAGTGCTGAGTCTATGGGTGGCAGTGCTGAGTCTGCGGGTGGCAGTGCTGAGTCTGTGGGTGACAGTGCTGAGTCTATGGGTGACAGTGCTGAGTATGTGGGTGACAATGCTGAGTCTATGGGTGGCAGTGCTGAGTCTATGGGTGGCAGTGCTGAGTCTATGGGTGACAGTGCTGAGTCTATGGGTGGCAGTGCTGAGTCTATGGGTGGCAGTGCTGAGTCTATGGGTGACAGTGCTGAGTCTATGGGTGACAGTGCTGAGTCTGTGCGTGACAGTGCTGAGTCTATGGGCGACAGTGTTGAGCTTATATGTGGCAATGCTGATTGTTTGGGTGACAGTGTTGAGCCTATGGGTGACAGTGCTGTGTCTATGGGTGATAGTGCTGAGTCTATGGGTGACAGTGCTGAGTCTATGGGCGACAGTGCTGTGTCTATGGGTGATAGTGCTGAGTCTATGGGTGACAGTGCTGAGTCTATGGGTGGCAGTGCTGAGTCTTGGGTGGCAGTGCTGAGTTTATGGATAACAGTGCTGAGTCTATGGGCGACAGTGCTGTGTCTATGGGTGATAGTGCTGAGTCTACGGGTGACAGTGCTGAGTCTATGGGTGACAGTGCTGAGTATGTGGGTGACAGCGCTGAGTCTGTGCGTGACAGTGCTGAGTCTATGGGCGACAGTGTTGAGCCTATATGTGGCAATGCTGATTGTGTGGGTGACAGTGCTGAGTCTATGGGTGACAGTGCTGATTCTATGAGTGAAAGTGCTGAGTCTGTAGGTGACAGTGCTGAGTCTATGGGTGACAGTGCTGAGTCTATGGGTGATAGTGCTGAGTCTATGGGTGACAGTGCTGAGTCTATGGGTGACACTGCTGAGTCTATGGGTGACAGTGCTGAGTCTAAGAGTGGCAGTGATGAGTCTATGGGTGACACTGCTGAGTCTATGCGTGGCAGTGCTGAGTCTATGGGTGACAGTGCTGAGTCTATGGGTAGCAGTGCTGAGTCTATGGGTGACAGTACTGAGTCTATGGGTGACAGTGCTGAGTCTATGGGTGACAGTGCTGATTCTATGGGTGAAAGTGCTGAGTCTATGGGTGGCAGTGCAGAGTCTATGGGTGGTAGTGATGAGTCTAGGGGTGGCAGTGCAGAGTCTATGGGTGGCAGCGCTGAGTCTGTGGGTGGCAGCGCTGAGTCTGTGGGTGGCAGTGCTGAGTCTATCGGTGACAGTGCTGAGTCTACGGGTAGCAGTGCTGAGTCTATGGGTGACAGTGCGAAGTCTATGGGTGACAGTGCTGAGTCTATGGGTGGCAGTGCTGAGTCTATGGGTGGGAGTGCTGAGTTTTTGGATGACAGTGCTGAGTCTATGGATGACAGGGCTGAGTATGTGGGTGACAGCGCTGAGTCTATGGGTGACAATGCTGAGTCTATGGGTGACATTGCTGAGTCTATGGGTGATAGTGCTGAGTCTATGGGTGATACTGCTGAGTCTATGGGTGGCATTGCTGAGTCTTGGGTGGCAGTGCTGAGTTTTTGGATGACAGTGCTGAGTTTTTGAATGACAGTGCTGAGTCTATGGTTGACAGTGCTGAGTCTATGGGTGACAGTGCTGAGTCTATGGGCGACAGTGCTGTGTCTATGGGTGATAGTGCTGAGTCTATGGGTGACAGTGCTGAGTCTAAGAGTGGCAGTGATGAATCTATGGGTGGCAGTGCTGAGTCTATGGGTGACACTTCTGAGTCTATGCGTGGCAGTGCTGAGTCTATGGGTGACAGTGCTGAGTCTATGGGTGGCAGAGCTGAGTATGTGGGTGACAGCGCTGAGTCTGTGTGTGACAGTGCTGAGTCTATGGGTGGCAGTGCTGAGTCTATGGGTGACAGTGCTGAGTCTATGGGTGGCAGTGCTGAGTCTTGGGTGGCAGTGCTGAGTTTATGGATGACAGTGCTGAGTCTATGGGTGACAGTGCTGAGTCTATGGGTGACAGTGCTGAGTATGTGGGTGACAGCGCTGAGTCTGTGGGTGACAGTGCTGAGTCTATGGGTGGCAGTGCTGAGTCTATGGGTGGCAGTGCTGAGTCTGTGTGTGACAGTGCTGAGTCTACGAGAGGCAGTGCTGAGTCTACGGCTGGCAGTGCTGAGTATGTGGGTGACAGTGCTGAGTCTGTGGGTAGCAGTGCTGAGTCTATGGCTGGCAGTGCTGAATCTGTGGGTGACAGTGCTCAGTCTATGGGTGACAGTGCTGAGTCTATGGGTGCCAGTGCTGAGTCTATGGGTGGCAGTGCTGAGTCTGTGGGTGGCAGTGCTGAGTCTGTGGGTGACAGTGCTGAGTCTATGGGTGACAGTGCTGAGTATGTGGGTGACAATGCTGAGTCTATGGGTGGCAGTGCTGAGTCTATGGGTGGCAGTGCTGAGTCTATGGGTGACAGTGCTGAGTCTATGGGTGGCAGTGCTGAGTCTATGGGTGGCAGTGCTGAGTCTATGGGTGACAGTGCTGAGTCTATGGGTGACAGTGCTGAGTCTGTGCGTGACAGTGCTGAGTCTATGGGCGACAGTGTTGAGCCTATATGTGGCAATGCTGATTGTGTGGGTGACAGTGTTGAGCCTATGGGTGACAGTGCTGTGTCTATGGGTGATAGTGCTGAGTCTATGGGTGACAGTGCTGAGTCTATGGGCGACAGTGCTGTGTCTATGGGTGATAGTGCTGAGTCTATGGGTGACAGTGCTGAGTCTATGGGTGGCAGTGCTGAGTCTTGGGTGGCAGTGCTGAGTTTATGGATGACAGTGCTGAGTCTATGGGTGGCAGTGCTGAGTCTATGGGTGGCAGTGCTGAGTCTATGGGTGACAGTGCTGAGTCTATGGGTGACAGTGCTGAGTCTATGGGCGACAGTGTTGAGCCTATATGTGGCAATGCTGATTGTGTGGGTGACAGTGCTGAGTCTATGGGTGACAGTGCTGATTCTATGAGTGAAAGTGCTGAGTCTGTAGGTGACAGTGCTGAGTCTATGGGTGACAGTGCTGAGTCTATGGGTGACAGTGCTCAGTCTATGGGTGACAGTGCTGAGTCTATGGGTGCCAGTGCTGAGTCTATGGGTGGCAGTGCTGAGTCTGTGGGTGGCAGTGCTGAGTCTGTGGGTGACAGCGCTGAGTCTGTGGGTGACAGTGCTGAGTCTATGGGTGGCAGTGCTGAGTCTATGGGTGACAGTGCTGAGTCTATGGGTGGCAGTGCTGAGTCTTGGGTGGCAGTGCTGAGTTTATGGATGACAGTGCTGAGTCTATGGGTGGCAGTGCTGAGTCTATGGGTGACAGTGCTGAGTCTGTGTGTGACAGTGCTGAGTCTGTGGGTAGCAGTGCTGAGTCTATGGCTGGCAGTGCTGAATCTGTGGGTGACAGTGCTCAGTCTATGGGTGACAGTGCTGAGTCTATGGGTGCCAGTGCTGAGTCTATGGGTGGCAGTGCTGAGTCTGTGGGTGGCAGTGCTGAGTCTGTGGGTGACAGTGCTGAGTCTATGGGTGACAGTGCTGAGTATGTGGGTGACAATGCTGAGTCTATGGGTGGCAGTGCTGAGTCTATGGGTGGCAGTGCTGAGTCTATGGGTGACAGTGCTGAGTCTATGGGTGGCAGTGCTGAGTCTATGGGTGGCAGTGCTGAGTCTATGGGTGACAGTGCTGAGTCTATGGGTGACAGTGCTGAGTCTGTGCGTGACAGTGCTGAGTCTATGGGCGACAGTGTTGAGCCTATATGTGGCAATGCTGATTGTGTGGGTGACAGTGTTGAGCCTATGGGTGACAGTGCTGTGTCTATGGGTGATAGTGCTGAGTCTATGGGTGACAGTGCTGAGTCTATGGGCGACAGTGCTGTGTCTATGTGTGATAGTGCTGAGTCTATGGGTGACAGTGCTGAGTCTAACAGTGGCAGTGATGAGTCTATGGGTGGCAGTGCTGAGTCTATGGGTGACACTGCTGAGTCTATGCGTGGCAGTGCTGAGTCTATGGGTGACAGTGCTGAGTCTATGGGTGGCAGTGCTGAGTCTATGGGTGACAGTGCTGAGTCTATGGGTGGCAGAGCTGAGTATGTGGGTGACAGCGCTGAGTCTGTGGGTGACAGAGCTGAGTCTATGGGTGGCAGTGCTGAGTCTATGGGTGACAGTGCTGAGTTTATGGGTGGCAGTGCTGAGTCTTGGGTGGCAGTGCTGAGTTTATGGATGACAGTGCTGAGTCTATGGGTGACAGTGCTGAGTCTATGGGTGACAGTGCTGAGTCTATGGGTGGCAGTGCTGAGTCTATGTGTGGCAGTGCTGAGTCTGTGTGTGACAGTGCTGAGTCTACGAGAGGCAGTGCTGAGTCTATGGCTGGCAGTGCTGAGTATGTGGGTGACAGTGCTGAGTCTGTGGGTAGCAGTGCTGAGTCTATGGCTGGCAGTGCTGAATCTGTGGGTGACAGTGCTCAGTCTATGGGTAACAGTGCTGAGTCTATGGGTGCCAGTGCTGAGTCTATGGGTGGCAGTGCTGAGTCTGTGGGTGGCAGTGCTGAGTCTGTGGGTGACAGTGCTGAGTCTATGGGTGACAGTGCTGAGTATGTGGGTGACAATGCTGAGTCTATGGGTGGCAGTGCTGAGTCTATGGGTGGCAGTGCTGAGTCTATGGGTGACAGTGCTGAGTCTATGGGTGGCAGTGCTGAGTCTATGGGTGGCAGTGCTGAGTCTATGGGTGACAGTGCTGAGTCTATGGGTGACAGTGCTGAGTCTGTGCGTCACAGTGCTGAGTCTATGGGCGACAGTGTTGAGCCTATATGTGGCAATGCTGATTGTGTGGGTGACAGTGCTGAGTCTATGGGTGACAGTGCTGATTCTATGAGTGAAAGTGCTGAGTCTGTAGGTGACAGTGCTGAGTCTATGGGTGACAGTGCTGAGTCTATGGGTGACAGTGCTCAGTCTATGGGTGACAGTGCTGAGTCTATGGGTGCCAGTGCTGAGTCTATGGGTGGCAGTGCTGAGTCTGTGGGTGGCAGTGCTGAGTCTGTGGGTGACAGCGCTGAGTCTGTGGGTGACAGTGCTGAGTCTATGGGTGGCAGTGCTGAGTCTATGGGTGACAGTGCTGAGTCTATGGGTGGCAGTGCTGAGTCTTGGGTGGCAGTGCTGAGTTTATGGATGACAGTGCTGAGTCTATGGGTGGCAGTGCTGAGTCTATGGGTGACAGTGCTGAGTCTGTGTGTGACAGTGCTGAGTCTGTGGGTAGCAGTGCTGAGTCTATGGCTGGCAGTGCTGAATCTGTGGGTGACAGTGCTCAGTCTATGGGTGACAGTGCTGAGTCTATGGGTGCCAGTGCTGAGTCTATGGGTGGCAGTGCTGAGTCTATGGGTGACAGTTATGAGTCTATAGGTGGCAGTGCTGAGTCTATGGTGACAGTGCTGAGTCTATGGGTGACAATGCTGAGTCTATGGGTGACAGTGCTGAGTCTATGGGTGACAGTGCTGAGTCTATAGGTGACAGTGCTGAGTCTATGGGTTGCAGTGCTGTGTCTAAGAGTGGCAGTGATGAGACTATGGGTGGCAGTGCTGAGTCTATGCGTGGCAGTGCTGAGTCTATGGGTGACAGTTATGAGTCTATGGGTGGCAGTGCTGAGTCTATGGGTGACAGTGCTGAGACTATGGGTGACAGTGCTGTGTCTATGGGTGGCAGAGCTGAGTTTATGGGTGGCAGTGCTGAGTCTATGGGTGGCAGTGCTGTGTCTATGGGTGGCAGTGCTGAATCTATGGGTGGTAGAGCTGAGTTTATGGGTGGCAGTGCTGAGTCTATGGGTGGCAGAGCTGAGTTTATGGGTGGCAGTGCTGAGTCTATGGGTGGTAGAGCTGAGTTTATGGGTGGCAGTGCTGAGTCTATGGGTGGCAGTGCTGTGTCTATGGGTGGCATTGCAGAATCTATGGGTGACAGTGCTGAGTCTATGGGTGGCAGTGCTGTGTCTATGGGTGACAGTGCTGAGTCTATGACAGTGCTGAGTCTATGGGTGACAGTGCGAAGTCTATGGGTGACAGTGCTGAGTCTATGGGTGGCAGTGCTGAATCTATGGGTGACAGTGCTGAGTCTGTGGGTGGCAGTACTGAGTCGGTGGGTGGCAGTGCTGAGTCTATGAGTTACAGTGCTGAGTCTATGGGTGGCAGTGCTGAGTCTGTGGGTGACAGTGCTGATTCTATGTGTGGCAGTGCTGAGTCTATGGGTGACAGTGCTGAGTCTATAGGTGGCAGTGCTGAGTCTTGGGTGGCCGTGTTGAGTTTTTGGATGACAGTGCTGAGTCTATGGGTGACAGTGCTGAGTCTATGGGTGACAGTGCTGAGTATGTGGGTGACAGTACTGAGTCTGTGCGTGACAGTGATGAGTCTATGGGTGGCAGTGCTGAGTCTATGGGTGGCAGTGCTGAGTCTTGGGTGGCAGTGCTGAGTTTTTGGATGACAGTGCTGAGTCTATAGGTGACAGTGCTGAGTCTAAGGGTGGCAGTCATGAGTCTATGGGTGGCTTTACTGAGTCTATGGGCGACAGTGTTGAGTCTACATGTGGCAGTGCTGAGTGTGTGGGTGACAGTTCTGAGTCTATGGGTGACAGTGCTGATTCTATGGGTGAAAGTGCTGAGTCTGTAGGTGACAGTGCTGAGTCTATGGGTGACAGTGCTGAGTCTATGGGTGACAATGCTGAGTCTATGGGTGACAGTGCTGAGTCTATGGGTGACAGTGCTGAGTCTATAGGTGACAGTGCTGAGTCTATGGGTGGCAGTGCTGAGTCTAAGAGTGGCAGTGATGAGACTATGGGTGGCAGTGCTGAGTCTATGGGTGACAGTGCTGAGTCTATGGGTGACAGTGCTGAGTCTATGCGTGGCAGTGCTGAGTCTATGGGTGACAGTGCTGAGTCTATGGGTGACAGTGCTGTGTCTATGGGTGTCAGAGCTGAGTTTATGGGTGGCAGTGCTGAGTCTATGGGTGACAGTGCTGAGTCTATAGGTGACAGTGCTGAGTCTATGGGTGGCAGTGCTGAGTCTAAGAGTGGCAGTGATGAGACTATGGGTGGCAGTGCTGAGTCTATGGTTGACAGTGCTGAGTCTATGCGTGGCAATGCTGAGTCTATGGGTGACAGTTATGAGTCTATGGGTGGCAGTGCTGTGTCTATGGGTGGCAGAGCTGAGTTTATGGGTGGCAGTGCTGAGTCTATGGGTGGCAGTGCTGTGTCTATGGGTGGCAGTGCTGAATCTATGGGTGGTAGAGCTGAGTTTATGGGTGGCAGTGCTGACTCTATGGGTGGCAGAGCTGAGTTTATGGGTGGCAGTGCTGAGTCTATGGGTGACAGTGCTGAGTCTATGGGTGGCAGTGCTGTGTCTATGGGTGGCAGTGCTGAGTCTGTGGGTGACAGTGCTGAGTCTAAGAGTGGCAGTGATGAGACTATGGGTGGCAGTGCTGAGTCTATGGTTGACAGTGCTGAGTCTATGCGTGGCAGTGCTGAGTCTATGGGTGACAGTTATGAGTCTATGGGTGGCAGTGCTGTGTCTATGGGTGGCAGAGCTGAGTTTATGGGTGGCAGTGCTGAGTCTATGGGTGGCAGTGCTGTGTCTATGGGTGGCAGTGCTGAATCTATGGGTGGTAGAGCTGAGTTTATGGGTGGCTGTGCTGAGTCTATGGGTGGCAGAGCTGAGTTTATGGGTGGCAGTGCTGAGTCTATGGGTGACAGTGCTGAGTCTATGGGTGGCAGTGCTGTGTCTATGGGTGGCAGTGCTGAGCCTATGGGTGGCAGTGCTGAGTCTATGGGTGGCAGTACTGAGTCTATGTGTGACAGTGCTGAGTCTATAGAGTGCCACTCGCCTCACCTGAGACACTGTGTGGAGCGAGTATATGGTCTTTTCGCGTATCTGTCTTGCGATGCCGTCGCTGATGTTCGCGTGCAGGGGAATGTTCAGGCAGGGGATGCGGGCCAACACCTCCGGCACATTCAGCTCCTCGTCCAGGAGGTCCTTGCCAGCCCAGGTGTTCCCGCTGTGAGCGCAGGCCACGTAGTCTCCCGTGAGCAGCGCGACGCTCACCCACACTATGGGGGGGATCAGCGCCTTGGCCAACATCGGCCCAAAGCAGCGGCGGGAGCAGTGGCAGCTTCTGCCGGCTGCTCCTCCTGCACCAGTAGGGGAGGTTGCTCCTCCTGCACCAGTAGTGGAGGCTGCTCCTCCTGCACCAGTAGGGGAGGCTGCTCCTCCTGCACCAGTAGGGGAGGTTGCTCCTCCTGCACCAGTAGTGGAGGCTGCTCCTCCTGCACCAGTAGGGGAGGCTGCTCCTCCTGCACCAGCAGGGGTGGCTGCTCCTTCTGCACCAGTAGGGGAGGATGCTGTTAGATATATGCCTTTTCCAAAATGTATATTAACAATAATATCTTCCGATAAATATTTTTAATAATAAAGAAAAATAATGCATAAAACACACAAACCCAAAAACACGCAAACACAGATGGAAATCGTAAAAAAGGCCATAAATGTATAGAATAATAAACTCCAAGAGAGGGCAGAGAGGTTATCTGCGAAATCTCCACGGAAGGACGGTGAAAAAGGGGTATCTGTTTTCTCTTACTCGAGGGTTGGAGAGAGAGAGAGAAAGAGATCCCGGCCACCTTTGTCTCTCGCCGCAGCACGAGAAAAGAATTTAACACCCTAGTGAAGAATGGTTGTTGTTACAAGAGGCTCGTCCCCTTCCGCCCCCCAGGATCGTATAACGCAGATGGCTTGTGGAATGCCACACACACACACACAGGCCACGCTCCCCCCCCCCCCTTTTCACTGCGCAGAGCGGAGAATTTTTTTAATATAACGGTCCAACCATCATTCCAAAAGTCAGTCAAGACCGATAAACAGTTAAAGAAGTCGACAAGATACGAGCAGTCGTAGCGAACGGCTGGCTCCAAGGAGCGCGAGCCTCGCTGAGTACCGAGGATTGCTGAGTCGCGATGTATCAACGAAAGTGAGTTCAGGGCAGGGAATAAAGTATCACTCGAAACTTTATTCCTACATCAAGTGCCAGCCATCCAGCAGCGGAAAAGGCTTGGTCAACTCCACAGAGAGAGCGCGTGCGACGTGCCTCAATCATCAGCGGAAAGAGCATGGCCAGCACCGCCAAGCAAGAGCGTGCAGCAGTCATCCAACAGTGGAGAAACTGCTGTCAGCGAACCATCACGGGCGCGTTCGCGCATCTTCAAGGAGAGGGAGCGTGCGTCACCAGCGCCAGCGCGCGCTACAGCGCGCCACTTCGCGTCACCAGCGCCACCGCAGCGCCACTTCAGAGTGCGTCACCAGCGCCAGCGCGCGCTACAGCGCGCCACTGTTCGCGCCACCAGCGCCACTTCGCGCCACCGCGCACCACCAGCGCTGAGAGCGTTTGAGCAGCACCAGGAGAGGGCAGCGTGCCCGCACTCAACACCCATCATCGCGTGACGACGGCGAGCGTCGTGCCAACTCTTCCACCCAGCGGTGGACCGAAACTGTGGCCGCCCCGAGCAAGAGAGAGAACGAAGCCGTTTGTATGACCCTCCCCCACACTCACACCCTCACGACGCAACCCCGGCATCTGTTTTACGCAAAGAATTGAACCAGTGATAAAGAAGACACACGATACGCATATCGGGATAATCAAGAAATCTTGCCACTCCAAGGTGGTGCATTAAAAATCAATTGATAACGAAAAGCACTGCTGCCATTGAGTTACGTGGATACGGTCACTTGGGAGTATTTGAGTCAATCGTTTTTTTAAATTGCATAATCTTGCTGATGTATCCATGGATGAACATGACGAATCTATGAACGCATATTTGTGCCTTTAGGAATAATAATGGTTTGAGTGTTTTTTCATATGAACAGCATTGCATAATAATCAATCGTCCTACTGGTTAACAACGTGACAAGAATTTGCATTAAGGGTCGCGTATGATCAATGACCAAGTGCCGTGTTGTGCAACAATTCAAGTATACGAATTTGCATATGATCGAGTTAAGGTTTTGGTAGAATAGTTCTGCATGTTTTAATCTCTCTCAGCAACCGATTAATTGCGTTACGCGTCAGGATTAACCACATGGCCGAGGCCAAAGTGAAACAACGCAATCGTGATGGTTACCGTGTTAATGCTGTGTTGAAATTCCGAGATTGAGAGTTCTCATATTATCCAAAAATTTAAGTTTAGTTAGAAATAAAATTGATTAATGCAGAAGCGACTGTGTGATTCTTTCTGAAATTCCGCATAAAATTGTTCTGCTGTTGAGATCTGAACTTGGGGAACCTATCATAAGCACACTAACAAACATAATCAATAAATGTTAAAACGAGAATAATCGTATCCTTATTGATAATACGGAGTTAAACAACAAAGTCGAGTTGACTCTCTCATTCACGCTCACAACACCTGCATAACTGCATACGATTAATTGCGTTATTACAATTGATAACCAACCTTCATCAACGAGACTGG